>NC_090027.1:16332722-16440222 GCF_037176765.1 Anolis sagrei | reverse complement strand
CAGCATTCTGATTGGCCAGCCTGAAAGTTCCAAGATTCTGATTGGCTGCCGCTGTGGTGCTATTTGCATATGGTCTCTGATTGGCCAGCTTTACAGGAGCCCCTGGTGGAGAAAAGGGTTCATGACAGAAACAGAGACATGAGAGAAGGAAATTTGCATATGGTCTCTGATTGGCCAGCCTCAGTTCCAAGATTCCGAGATGACAAAGAGAGGAAAGGAAAAGGCCAGGGGCTGAGTCAGAAAATTACCAATACAGACCAAATTTGGCACACAGAGCCCCCATGACCCACTCGACATCCTACTGCTGTTTGGAGGAGGATGAACCATGGATGATGGGACTTGCAGTACCATCACTCACATTCTGAGACCGCTGTTAACCTCATCCAATGACTGATCAGGACCAAACTTGGCACATAGACCTCTCATGACCCACTTTATGTCCTGGTGTGGTTTGGCCGGGGATGGCCCATGCATTATGGGACTTGCAGTACCTTTGCTCAATCCTTGAAACCACTGCAACCCTCATCCAATAACCGATAAAGACCAAACTTGGCACACTGAGTCTCCATGACGCACTCTACATCCTGGTGCAGTTTGGAGGAGGATGCACCATGGACGATGGAACTTGCAATACCTGCACTCCCTTCCTAAGACAATTACAACTACCAACAATGGTTGATCAGGACCGCAATTTACACAGAGAGCCCGCATGACCCACTCTACATCCTGGTGTGGTTGGGAAGAATTTGTCAATGGATGATGGGACTTGCAGTCATTTCACTCACTTCCTGAGACCACTGAGACCCTCGCCAATGACTGATCAAGACCAAACTTGGCACAGAGAGTCCCCATGACCCACTCTACATCCTGGTGCACTTTTGAGGAGGACAGACCATGGATGATGGGACTTGAAGTACCTCCACTCCCTTCCCAAGACTGCTGCAACCCTTATCTAATGACCGATCAAGACCAAACTTGGCACACAGAGCCCCCATTACCCACTCTACATCCCGATGCTGTTTGGAGGAGAACAGATGATGAATGATGGGACTTCCAGTACCTTCACTCACTTCCTGGAACCACAGTAACACTTATACAACTACCAAGAAAGACCAAACTTGGCACAGAGAGCCCCCTTGGCCAACTCAGCATTCTGGTGAGGTTTGGGGGAGAACAGACTATGGAGGACAGGACTTGCAGTTCCTTAACTCACTTTCTGAGACCACTGTGACCCTCATCCAATGATTGATCAAGAACAAAACTTGGTGCACAGAGCCCCCACAACCCACTCTCCATTCTGGTGCAATTTGGAGGAGGATGGACCACAGATGATGGGACTCGCAGTACCTTCACTAACTTCCTGAGACCACTGCGAGCCATATAAATAACTGATAAAGACCAATCTTGATACACAATTCCTTTCTCAAATAACCTGGGCAGCGCCGGGTCCCCAAACTAGTATTTAATAATCTAGAGCTGATGTGGTCTATCCAATGTAGTTTTCTGAATCAGCATCTCAAATAACCCCAGGATCAGGCCTAAAAGCGAAGACACCCCCATTTCAAGGTGCCACATGGAACAGCTTCAGGGAGGGAGAAGAGAAGCAGCAGTCAGGGATCTTGTCGTCATGCCTTTAGTGGGTAGTCAGCCTCTCCTCTCCTGACATCCCTGTTGTCTCAGCACTATAAGAGGGTTCCACAAGACCGGTCACTCTTGTTGCAACGGTGTAGTAACGGTGAGGCTGCAGAACATATTTTAGTTCTCGGGACCACTGGTGGTCCATGGACCACAGGTTGGGAACCACTGAACGAGAAGAATCTTCTAGAGGCCAGGGCATTCCGAATTGTAGAAAGGAGTGTGGGCCCCAAAGTCATCCAGCAGTCTCCAACTGCTCACCCACAGAAAACCATATTTGATAATCTAGAGCTGATGTAGTAGTATTGATTTTTTGTGGGTAGTCAGCCTCTCCCTCTCGACATCCCCATTGCCTCAGCACTATAAGAGGGTCTCGCGAGATCAGTCAAGTGTGGGCCCCAAAGTCATTTTTAAAGAACAAAAAGTAGAGGAGTGATGTGGCTGAAATCTAGATCTTTGCTGCTTTATATCCACTCAAGATTTGAAGACACAAAAAAAAACTGAGTGGGAAAAGAAATATTAAATGTGGAGATGCAGGAAGCAATTGAGGAGGTTCCCAGAGGCACTAAGGCACAGATGATCATCAAGTTGATGGCTCTTGCGGTAGGCAATGTGGAAAATATATCTGCCAGTGATAGCAGAATTCCCACATTTCTTTTGTCCTCCTTCTTGGACCATCCAATTAAATTAATTGTAATATGCCATTTGACTTAAATTCCTTGTGTTTGTTAAGTAGAAAGTAGTGAAGCAGAGTGGAGGCGGAGAACGTCAACACAACTACTTTCAAATCATCATGAGTTTTGAAAGTGACCATACTCGAAAACAAGGAAGGGAAAGGATAGAAATGGCTGCTGCTTTCAGGGCAACTGTGCATTAAGGAGTATAGGAAAGAACTTTTGATTACATCAGTCAATTGGATAGTCAGTTTAGTCTCTTTTGCCCTTCCATACTTGGTGCCTTCCCAATGTTTCTAGCTATAACTCTCAGGGTTCCTGGCATTAGAATATAATACTAATATACAATATAATACTAATAAAAATAATACAATATTATAATTATATAGTTTATATTACACGTAATATTACTAATAATATTACAATATAATGGGTGTAGTACAATGTAGTGATGTTCTGTCGCGCGTTGGGCCTGTAAATAGTTGTCTTTAAAACAGGACGTGCAACCTTTGCCCAACGGGAAGCCCAAAGAGAAGTTCTCAGAGATTTCCACCACAAACAGTCTTTAGGTGGCTTGAGAAGTACAACAAAGTCTTTTATTAATGAACAATCAAACAGAAACTTCTCTTGTCTTCAGTAAAGTTAAGCAAATGATTCCAAGCTTTTAGGTAACTGGTGAATTCTTAAACTTGCCCACGAAGGACAGGCAACTATCTTCAATAACTTCTTCTTTAAAGGAAAACCCCCTTTTTAACTTCTCCCAGGCCGACTGTAAACTTAAACCTAGTGGGCACCACTACCGGGTTGAAGTGCGTCTCAAACCACCGAGTGGACCTACCAGCAAGGCCTGTAGTCTCTTCAGCTGGAGTTCTTTGATCTTTAGGGCTGTTTCCCTGGAAAGTCTTTGGAGACTCTTTTCCTTCTGTTTCTGTTGGAACTTCTGTAATCCTGGAAATTCTTAGGAGATTCTTAAAGCTGTTCTCCCCTGGGAATTCTAAAAGGTTGAAGCTTTTGTACAGGGGAAGCTTTACACACGTCCTGTACATTGGTTGACTTAGCTGAGACTAACTAAAAATGGCTCCCTTCCCTTCCCAATTGCCCTGAGCAAGGGGCAGGACCAAAACTTAATGATGATGGACAGGTGGCTTGCCCTATAACTACAACCAAAAGAAGCCACCTATCTGCAGAGTCCCTGAAACCTAGGATTGCAAACAAACATTTAATGTAAAGCAAACAAAATTGTAGATCCTGGTACAGCTGTACCAGAACAAGTAATATATAATACTTTTTTGGTCGTTTCAGGAGTGACTCCTGGTGTGAGAGAATTGGCCGTCTGCAAGGACGTTGCCCAGGGGACGCCTGGATGATTTGATGTTTTTATCATCCTTGTGGGAGGCTTCTCTCATGTCCCCACATGAGGAGCTGGAGCTGACAGAGGGAGCTCATCCGCCTCTACTGATATTGTACTATGCTAATAATTTAATATATTGTATGTATATATATCTTATAAGCCGCTCTGAGTCCCCTTTGGGGTAAGAAGGGCGGCATATAAATGTCATAAATAAATAAATAAATAAATAGATTCCTGGCAGGTGAGCATTGCTGGGATGTATATTCCAAAGGGTCACAACTGAAAAGGTTTCTCTTTGGGTGCTATCATCCAAATTTCAGGTGGGTTCTATATGCCACAGCAGAGCCTCAGAGCAAGCAGATGGAAAAAAATAACCCTTTAGTCCAGTTGGTGATAAAAAGAGCAATAGCTATGGTATAATTTCCACCCCATTAGTAAAGCTACACATGACTGATATGGAGTAAACTATCAGGAGAAAGATTTTTTTCTAGTACATTTTTGCTGTTTGTTGGGAGCCAAACGGTTCCTCTGCTAAACCCCACACATCATTGCATCTTCTTACTCAGACCCCTGCTCTTCTCTCTGCATGTGTCCTAGGAGTGATCCCTTCCAAGGCCAGCTTTTCATTACATGCAGTCCTTGTTGAGCACTTCTTCGGAGGTGGGTGGTATCCTCAAGGCGGCTCCAGTGAAATCGTATTTCAGTCCATCCCCATCATTGAGCGATCGGGAGGGACTGTCCTGACCAAGGCACCGGTACAAAGCATCTTGGTGGATCCTCAAGGAAAAGCATGTGGTGAGTTTTTTTCCCTGTGAAACCATGGGCTGCAGTATTTAAAATATTATCTGTGCATCAAGAAAAACATGTTCTCGATTCACCCTGTTTGGTGTTGGGCTATAGTCTATCATCTCTAACAACCAACAGGCAGTTTGGGCCAATTAACCTTTGTATTTCTAGATTTTACCTCCATCTTTATCTCTTCCAAACATCTCTTAAGACAGTGTTTCTCAACCTTCCTAATGTCAAAACCCCTTAATACAGTTCCTCATGTTGTGATGACCCCCAACGATAACATTATTTTTGTTGCTACTTCACAATTATAATTTTGCTACTGTTATGAATCATAATGTAAATATCTGATATGCAGGATGTATTTCATTCACTGGATGAAATTTGGCACAAATACCTGATACACCCAAATTTGAATACTAGTGGGGTTGGGGAAGGGGGTTGATTTTGTCCTTTGGGAGTGGTAGTTGCTGGGATTTATAGTTCACCTAAAATCAAAGAGCATTCTGAACCCCACCAATGATAGAATAATAATAATAATAATAATAGGAAAAACAACAGGAAAAACACAGCCGCTATCAAGACCTCAACATCGAACTGCAAAGGCTCTGGCATAAACCAGTACAGGTATTCCCTGTGGTCATTGGTGCACTGGGTGCCGTGCCAAAAGATCGCAACTGGCATTTGGAAACAATAAACATTGACAAAATCACGATCTGTCAACTGCAAAAGACCACCTTACTTGGATCTGCGCGCATCATTAAAAAATACGAGGGGTATTTTTAAAGTAAGGTCCGTTTTGTTGTAGACACTAGTAGTTCGCGCGCATACTGCAATGAGCGCGCGCGTCGTGTACCGGCATGCCTCAGGAACAACTGTGCTCAGTTTCCGCTCTGTAGCTAACCTGTATGGTTCTGTTCTGTGCTTTAGAAATGTTTAAGACAATCAACTCACCAACTGCATGTGGTTCGCTTAGTGATACGGTTTTTGTCAGCAAGGAACCTGCCTGCTGCAGAAATTCATCGGCGGGTGAGTTGATAGTCTTAAACATTTTTAAAGCACAGAACAGAACCATACAGGTTAGCTACAGAGCGGAAACTGAGCACAGTTGTTCCCAAGGCATGCCGGTACACGACGCACGCGCTCGTTGCGGTATGCGCACGAACTACTAATGTCTACAACAAAACGAACCTTACTTAAAAATATCTCTTGTACATCACACAGTCCTAGACACTTGGGAAGTGTTCGACTTGTGATTTTGTGATACGAAATCCAGCATATAGGTCTTGTTTGTGACATAGTGCGCTTTTGTGTCAATAATAATAATAATAATAATAATAATAATAACTTTATTTATAACCCACCACCATCTCCCCAAGGGGACTCGGGGCGGCTAATATGAGGCCAAGCCCAACAATTACAACAAAGCAAATATATAACATAGAATAATACATCAGTAAACAATAAAAATAGAATAGAATTGGGACAAACTTCCCACACAGAACCCTCTTGTGATCTTTGTTGACCTCTCTGGCATCCCCTTGCGACCCCCCAGGAGTCCCGAACCCCAGGTTGAGAAATGCTGTCTTAAGATATTAAATTAAAATAGAAACACTTGTTTTCTTGCATAAAAAGAAAAAAAAGTGTGAGTTCAGAGCACTTGCTTTCAGTTGTCTTTTGTGTCTCCAAATGTCTGCAAAAAAGTCAACACTGCTCCATCCTTAACCTTTACATGGATGAGCAAATGGAAAGGTACAACAGAAGGTTGTACCTTTCCATGGTCTAAGGAAATAAACAATCCTGCCAAAGTGCTTCCCACCTACATGAAACTCTCTTGAAGGTGTTTAAGAGGCTTATCTGCTTAAATCCTCTCTTTAATTACACTGAGCCTCTGTTGCTAATGGAAGCATTGTCTGTAATATTGATCACTGCATATTGCACCAGCTCCATCTGCAGAATGACCTGACATATGTGGTTGCAGATTACCGTCTTGATGTGTGAATTTTGCCTTATCTCTATAAAGCATACAATGTCCCTGTTGCGTCAACTCCATTGGCTGCCAGTCTGCCACTGAGCACAATTCAAAGTGCTAGCTTTAGCCTATAAAGCCTTAAACAGTTCTGGCCCAGTTTACCTATCTGAACGGATCCCCCCATGAACCATCTCGGAGTTTAAGATCGTCTGAGGAGGCTCTGCTCTCGGTCCCACCTCCTTCACAGGTGCGGATGGGGGGAGACAAGAGACAGAGCCTTCTCAATGGTGTCCCCTCAGCTGTGGAATTCCTTCCCAGGAATATTAAATTGGCATCTTTCGCAAGAGAGTGAAAATATGGCACTGTGATCAAGCCTTTAGAGAACTTGTAAAATAGACAGATAAAGAATTATGTACAAGGACTATTGGAACGGCCTGGATTACAATTACAGATAGCATGGTTTAACAGTAGTGATATTGGTTCAAATGTTTTCAACTTTTGATGAATTTTATAATTCTATTTTAAAATGTTCATTTAAATTGTACATTGTTTTAATGGCATCCAATAATTTCCTATGCAACCGTGAAGCCAACAGGAAATTGAAAGTCACCTGGGAAGGTCAAGAGCTTGAACATTGTTTCCATCCTAAATATCTCGGTGTCATCTTAGATTGAACGCTAGCATATGGGCAGGGGCGGCTCAACCATTACGCAAAGTAAGCCGTTGCGGAACACTTCATTTCAGCCAGGGGCGCCTCCTCCTCGCCCTTCTGCTGCTCCGTGGCTAAAAGGTCCCTTCCTCGCCAGGCTGGGCTCCCAAGCCTGGCGCCCAGCCTGAGGAGGAAGGAGGATGTAGCAACAGAGGTGCGGGGGGGAAGCGGCTGCCGCTGAGGCCCTCTTCGGCAGGAGCCTCCCCCTCGCCCCTCTGCTGCTCCATGGCTAAAAGGTCCCTTCCTGCCCGGGCTGAGCTCCCAAGCCTGGCGCCCAGCCTGGGGAAGAAGGAGCATGGAGCAGCAAAGGGGCGAGGGGGAAGCTGCTGCCGCTGAGGGCGAGGAGGAGGCTCCTGCCGAAGAGGGCCTCAGCGGCGGCAGCTTCCCCCTCGCCCCTTTGCTGCTCCGTGCTCCTTCTTCCCCAAGCTGGGCGCCAGGCTTGGGAGCCCAGCCTGGCGAGGAAGGGAATTTTTAGCCACAGAGCAGCAAAGGGCGAGGAGGAGGCTGCTGGCGAAGAGGGCCTCAGCAGAGGCAGCTTCCCCCTCGCCCTTCTGCTGCTCCGTGGCTAAAAGTTCCCTTCCTCCTCAGGCTCGGCTCCCAAACCTGGCACCCAGCCTGGGGTGGAAGGAGGACGGAGCATCAGAGGGGCGAGAGAGAAGCTGCCACGGCTGAGGCCCTCTTTGGCAGGAGCCTCCTCCCCGCCCCTCTGCTGCTCCGTGGCTAAAAGGGTCCCTTCCTCGCCAGGCTTGGCTCCCAAGCCTGGCGCCAAGCCTGGGGAGGAAGGAGCACGGAGGGTCAAGGGGGAAGCCGCCGCCACCAATGCCCTCTTTGGCAGCGGCCTCCTCCTTGCATAGATATATATGTATACACATATATATATACAGATATGTGTGTGTGTGTGTACATACATATACATACACAGGCCTGGGCCAATTTCGGCCCTCCTTCCAGGGTCATTTGGGAATTGTAGTTGCTGGGATTATAGTTAACTACGTTCAAAGAGCATTCTGAACTCCACCAATGATGGAATTGAACCAAATTTGGCACACAGGACTCCCATGGCCAACAGAAAATACTGAAAGGGTTTGGTGGGCATTGACCTTGAGTTTTGGAGTTGTAGTTCACCTACACCCAGAGAGCACTGTGGACTCAAACAATGAAGGATTTAGATCAAACTTGGCACAAATACTCCATGTGCCCAAATGTGAACACCTGTGAAGTTTGGGGAGAAATAGATCTTGACATTTGAGAGTTGTAGTTACTGGGATTTATAGTTCAGTTACAATCAAAGAACATTCTGAACCCCACTAACAATAGAATTGGGCCAAACTTCCCACATTGAATCCCCCATGACCAACAGAAAACACTGTTTTCCAGTGGTCTTTGGCGACCCTTCTGACACCTCCTCATGATCCCCCCAAAGGTCTCAACCCCCAGGTTGAGAAATGCTTCCTTATAGCCAACCAGACCAACTCCCTTCACCAGAGCAAGAAAACAATCAAAGCCCATTTGACAAAGAGCCATCCTGCCATAGATATAGATAGATCTATAGGATTCAAACACACACACACACACACACACACACGGAAGATATAATATCATAGATGTGAAAGGGATCCCTAAAGAAGGACAATGATATGTTTTATGTTCCAGAGTAGGCAAACCAGACAATCACTACATTAACACTGACAAAGAAACAACAAGAAATACTGTTTACCCACAAGCATCAAGAAATTACATAAGAAACCAACTTTCTCATTACTTTCTTTTCAAGATGATCAGACTGGATCATAGCAACGCGTGGCAGGGGGTGGCTAGCATATATATATATATATATATATATATATATATATGGCATGGACCAACTTCGGCCCTCCATGTGTTTTGGCCTTCAACTCCCACAATTCCAAACAACCAGTAGGAAGTCCAAGCACAAAGTAGCTGCATTCAATAACATCCTGCGGAAACTTACTGGCAGCACATGGGGTGCAGACCAAAAATTAGTAAGAACATCAGTCCTGGCCTTGTCTTACTCGATTGCCGAGTATGCCTGCCCTATTTGGCATAGGTCTTCCCATGCAAAGCAGGTGAACATAGCGTTGAATGAAACATGCAGAATAATCACAGGATGTCTTAAACCTACACCTGTTGATAAACTCTACAAGCTAGCTGGCATTGCCCCCGCCCCAATGTATGATGGGAAGTTGTTCCTAAATGTTCCTAAATGTGGGAGAAATAAGGTTAACACTGTGAAAGCCACCCACTACATGGCTACCAGCCTCCTCCCAGTAGACTCAAATCGAGGGAAAGCTTTATGAGAACTACCACTCCTCTTGGCGTCCCCCCAGCAACAGCAAGGGTGTCCCTCTGGGCAGCTAAACCAGGAAATCCTAATTGGATGGCCCCCCACGAGGGTCTCCCTCCAGGGGCAAACCAAGAATGAGCAACTTGGAAGTCCCTGAACAGACTCAGAAGTGGAGTGGGCAGAACAAAAGACAACCTGGCAAAAGACAACCTGGCAAAATGGCAAAATGGCACTACCTAAAAGAATCCCACACCTTGTGTGACTGTGGAGCAGAACAGACAACTCCACATCTGTATGCTTGTCCACTATGCCCTGCCTCATGTACAAAGGAAGAATTGTTGGAGGCTACAAACAATGCCATTGCTGTTGCCCGTTTTTGGTCAAATGATATTTAGCCGCCTGTGCTCCTTCTATTTTTATTGGTTTTATACTAATTTATGCAATGCTTTTGATACAATAAATAAATAAATAAATAAATAAATAAATAAATAAATAAATAATAGTTTCCTATATGTAAAGCTGCATTGAGTCCCCTCCGGGTTCAGAAAGGTGGAGTAGAAATGTCGTAGATAAATAAAGATTTTGAAGCAATCTAAATAATTATGTCATGTATTTTTGATACATTTAGGGCTTTTCTCTCTCTCTCTTTCCAGGTGTAAGTGTAAAGAAGGGTCAGGATATTGTGAACATCTATGCACCCGTGGTCATATCTGATGCTGGCATCTTTAACACCTATGAGAAGCTGTTGCCAAATGAATTAAAAGTTTTGCCAGGTAAAAAAACCCCTCAAAACTGTGTGTCTTTGCTAGGTACAAGTATGGAGGATTTGCAGGCATCACCTATGTGTATATGTGTGTGCTAACACATGCACATGCATGCATCCTCCCAAAAGTACTGCATAGTATAATCCAATTGACTTTCCTCTGAATTCAACTTAGGAAAAGTGCTCAGAGGCCATATTCTGATAGTAGGTGGAAGCAAATGCAAAAAATGGAATGCAAAGATACAGAATGGGGGACGTGGGGACGCACGGCTGAAGAGCAGTACATGGGCCAAAACTAACAAAATGAAGTTCAACAGTGACAAATGCAAGATGCTCCACTTTGGCAGGAAAAACGAAATGCAAAGATACAGAATGGGGGACAATGCCTGGCTCGAGAGCAGTACGTGTGAAAAAGATCTTGGAGTCCTCGTGGACAACAAGTTAAACATGAGCCAACAATGTGATGTGGCGGCAAAAAAAGCCAATGGGATTTTGGCCTGCATCAATAGGAGCATAGTGTCTAGATCTAGGGAAGTCATGCTACCCCTCTATTCTGCCTTAGTTAGACCACACCTGGAATATTATGTCCAATTCTGGGCACCACAATTGAAGGGAGATATTGACAAGCTGGAGTGTGTCCAGAAGAGGGCGACTAAAATGATCAAGGGTCTGGAGAACAAGTCTTACGAAGAGCGGCTTAAGGAGCTGGGCATGTTTAGCCCGAAGAAGAGAAGGCTGAGAGGGGATATGATAGCCATGTATAAATATGTGAGAGGAAGCCACAGGGAGGAGGGAGCAAACTTGTTTTCTGCCATGGAGACTAGGATGCGGAACAATGGCTTCAAACTACAAGAAGGGAGATTCCATCTGAACATTAGGAAGAAGTTCCTGATTGTGAGAGTGGTTCAGCAGTGGAACTCTCTGCCATGGAGTGTGGTAGAGGCTCCTTTTTTGGAAGCTTTTAAACAGAGGCTGGATGGCCATCTGTCAGGGGTGCTTTGAATGCAATTTTCATGTTTCTTGGCAGGGGGTTGGACTGGATGGCCCATAAGATCTCTTCCAACTCTATGATTCTATTCTGTGAAATCCAATAAAAATACAAGCATATTTTAGCTGAAAGCTATTACAGGTAGTACTAAGAGAATGGCTTCTCGGTCTCTAGCAGTGAGGGGACACTGAGGAACCACAATAGGATGTTGCAATGGGAAAGTCCAAAGCAGTAGTTCTCAACCTGTGGATCCCCAGGTGTTTTGGCCTACAACTCCCAGAAATCCCAGTCAGTTTACCAGCTGTTAGGATTTTTGGGAGTTGAAAGCCAAAACATCTGAGGATCCACAGGTTGAGTACCACTGGTTCAGAGGAACCAGTGGTACCTCTGGACCAAAGATTCCATCAGATTTGACCCAAGGTTAAGGCACATCCTCCCTGTCTAAAGCAATAAAAAACTTTTGTGTCAGTCTTCTGAAGTTTGTTTGTCTTCTGCAATTTGGCAAAGACGGAATAAAGTGACTGGTGTTTAGGGGAATTTTTACAGAAAACAGCCTCTCCCCAACTGGGTGATATTTTTTTCTTTTTTAGGAATACACTCATAGAAGGAAAATTATTAAATCAGAGCTTTCCAAAGTGTGTGTTGGGACACACTAGTGTGTCACCTGTAGTCCCTAGGAGTATTGTGTGAATAATGCTATGCACACACAAACAAAAATGGATGCTGTCCAAGTGTAGGTATTGTTATAACTTATAGAATGTACATCAGTGGTTCTCACCCTGGGGGTCGGGACCCCTGGGGGGGTCGCGAGAGGGTGTCAGAGGGGTCGCCAAAGACCATCACTGACAGTATTTTCTGTTGGTCATGGGAGTTCTGTGTTGGAAGTTTGGCCTAATTCTATCATTGGTGGCTTCAGAATGCTCTTTGGTTGTAGGTGAACTATAAATCCCAGCAACTACAACTCCCAAATGTCAAGGTCTATTTTTCCTGAACTTCACCAGTGTTCACATTTGGACATATTGAATATTCGTGCCAAGTTTGGTGCAAATCCATCATTGTTTGAGTCCACAGTGCTCTCTGGATATAGGCGAACTACAACTCCAAAACTCAAGGTCAATGCCCACCAAATCCTTCCAGTATTTTCCATTGGTCATGGGAGTTCTGTGTGCCACGTTTGGTCCAATTCCATCATTGGTAGAGTTCAGAATGTTCTTTGAATATAGGTGAACTATAAACCCCAGCAACTACAACTCCCAAATGACAAAATCAATCCTCCCATCCCAACCCCACCAGTATTCAAATTTGGGCATATTGAGTATTTGTGCCATATTTGGTCCAGTGAATGAGAATACATCCTGCATATCAGATATTTACATAATGATTCATAACAGTAGCAAAATTGCAATTATGAAGTAGCAATGAAAATAATGTAATGGTTGGGGGTCACCACAACATGAGAGGTCGCGGCATTAGGAACGTTGAGAACCCCAGATGTACATGGTTTGTTGAGTGAGTTGCAGTAATTGTCACAAAAATGGATATGTTTCTAATTAAGAAAATCTACTGACACACAGAAACCCCAAGACTAACAAAAAATACTGTGTTTTCCGATGGTCTTTGGCGACCCCTCTAACACCCCTTTATGACCTCTGCAGGGGTCCCGACCCCCAGGGTGAGAAATGGTGCCTTAAGGCCATTCAGTCCAACTCCCTTCACCAGGACAAGAAAACATAACCAAAGCCCTCCTGACAAAGAACCATTCAGCCATAGATATAGATAGATAGATATGATTCACACACACACACACACATAATATATATAACAGATATAGTACCATAGATTTGAAAGAAGGACAATTATATGCTGCATGTTCCAGAGTAGGCAAACCAGACAATCTCTACGTCAATACTGACAAAGAAACAAAAAAAAAATACTGTTTACCCACAAGCATAAAGAAATTACTATTCTATCATTGATGGGGTTTAGAATGCTCTTTGATTTTAGGTGAACTATAAATCCCAGCAACGACAACTCCCAAATGTCAAGGTATATTTTCCCCAAACTCCATCAGTGTTCACATTTGTGCATATTGAGTATCAGTGCCAAGTTTGGTTCAGATCCATCATTGTTTGAGTCCACAGTGCTCTCTGGATATAAGTGAACTACAACTCCAAAAACTCAAGGTCAATACCCAGCAAACCCTTCTACTGTTTTCTGTTGGCCTTGGAAGTCCTGTGTGCCAAGTTTGATTCAATTCCATCATTGGTGGTATTCGGAATTATCTTTGATTGTAGGTGAACTATACATCCCAGCAACTACAAATTCAAATGGCACGGTATATTTCCCCCAGACTCCATCAGTGTTCACATTTGGGCATATTGAGTATCAGTGCCAAGTTTGGTCCAGATCCATCATTGTTTGAGTCCACAGTGCTCTCTGAGTGTAGGCAAACTATAACTCCAAAAACTCAAGGTCGATACCCACCAAACCCTTCTACTGTTTTCTGTTGGCCTTGGAAGTCCTGTGTGCCAAGTTTGGTTCAATTCCATCATTAGTGAAGTTCTGAATGCTCTTTGATTAGAAACAGGGGAGGCTCGTCCATTATGCGAAGTAAGCGGTCGCAGAACACGTTTTTTTGCCAGGGGCGCAGAGGCGCCTCTGTAAATGCCCCTCGACCGCCACTTGAGAAGCGTCCCCTCGGCTCACAACAGCCCTAGCAGTCCGGGGGGAGCCTCGGCTTTCTTGCCTCGCTGCCGGGCCATCCTCTTCCCAAAGGGGCCGGGCCCTTGAGCCTCGCCTCGCCTCGCCCCTCTCGTTCCTGCTCCACCCGGCCACCGGGTGCACGAGCAGAGCTGGCGCTCAATCATTCTCCGCGTTCGATTGCTTCCCCATGACCAGCTCCCTTTCCCGATCCCCCGGCGCTCCACCCGCCTCCTCTCCTCTCCCCAATCTGCGGGTGGGCCAAGGGGCGGAGCCGCCACGCCTGGCCTGCTTCGGGTCCAGAGGCGTGTCTGAAGACCCCAGCGTGCGCACCAAAAGTCGCCTCTTCTCCTGACTTTCTCTTCAGCCATTGGGACCAAGAGAGAGAGAGAGAGAGAGAGAGCCCCTCCGGCTGGAGGTATCTCCCACCTCTGCTCCCTCCTTTGTTTTTGCGCCTAACTTCAGGAAAGGTGGGCATCTCCACCTCTGTCTCTCTCTCTCTCTCTCTCTCTTGGTCCCAATGGCTGAGGAGAAAGTCAGGAGAAGAGGTGACTTTTGGTGCACACGCCGGGGTCTTCAGGCACGCCTCCGGACCCAAAGTGGGCCAGGCAAGGGAGCAAATGCGGCAAGTGTAGTTACTGAGATGTATAGTTCACCTACAATCAAAGAGCATTCTGAACTCCACCAATGATGGAATTGAACCAAATATGGCACACAGAACTCCCACGACAAACAGAAAATATATATCAATGATTGGTTGGGGGGGGGGGGGGCGCCAAAATACTGTTTGCTTACCCTTGAAAATTACCTAGGGCCGCCTCTGATTAGAAACCAACCCTTTATTTTCCAAATCACCAGACTGGGCCACAGCAATGTGTGGCAGGGGACAGCTAGTTATAAATATAGTCTCCCAGAAGCATGATCTATCTCTTCCCCCCACCTCTCTCACACACACACAGAGTTGTCTAACATGAAGCAAAAAGATTGTGTCACAAATCCTTCAAGTCACATCTTTATGTCCAGGTCAGCTGGGGATATTATGCTGCCTTAGACTAAGCAGGAAATGCCCCCTTCCAATGAAGGTACATTGCATCCTAGGTCAGGTTATTTTGGCACTAGAGGCAGAAAATCTCACAAGTGCTCCTTTGATTTTCCATCTGTAAAATTATCACCAACACCAATTAAATAACTAAAGTGTGCAGCTGGAGGCATGTGCCTCATTCTCCTTAATTGCAAAGCTGGCCATCTTTCCATGCTCCGGTCATATTATATTGCCCTCTTGGTCTTCCTATACGCTGCAGTCAAACGGAAGGCCATGCCACTGTCTCCTAATCCCACTTGATATTTCCCTTCCTTACACACCCAGGGTTCACATTAGCCTTCTTAGCTGCGAGATTGTCATAAGAACTTCTCGGACAATCTGCTATGACACAAGTTCCTTTTCTGTGTCACTGCATTATCTATAGAGGCCCTCGTGCCCTATATACTTCTAGCCTGAATTCTTTTCTCCAAAGTCTTAAGAGCTTGAGAATACTAAAACGCCTGTGCAACTAGCTTAAGTCTGTGTAAGTCTGCAGGAATCCAGATTGCGCTCCAGAGCTGACTCGGTCTTAACCAATTGCTTGGCTATTTCTGTGTATAACTCTTTCTTGTCCAAATATGAACGTTTTAAATGCAATGCTGCTTTTTCCTAACACTGAGAAGAGAGTGGCTTTCCCATCCAAGCACAATGCTGTCCACCTTTTCCAAGGGGGTTGGATGCATCCATCGGTTCTGAGATTGCTCCTATAATTTAGATTTTTGTTTATTTACCTATTTTTGAAAAGTGCTTGCAAACTTCATCTGGTCCAAAGAGCTGCAACCAGATTATGAACTGGGGTTGACTCCAGGAAGCACGAAATGCCCTTCTTGCAACAATCCCACCAGCTGCTGGATTGTTTCCAAGCACAACTCAAAGTGCTGCTCATCTTCTACAACAGTGTTTCTCAACCTGGGGGTCGGGACCCCTGAGGGGGTCGCGAGGGGGTGTCACCAAAGACCATAAGAAAACACAGTATTTTCTGATGCTCACGGGGATTCCATGTGGGAAGTTTGAGCCAATTCTATTGTTGGTAGAGTTCAGAATGTTCTTTGATTGTAATGAACTATAAATCCCAGCAACTACAACTCCCAAACGTCAAGATCTATTTTCCCCATACTCCACCAGTGTTCAAATTTGGGCATATTGAGTATTTGTGCCAAGTTTGGTCCAGATCCACCATTGCAATAGTCCACGGTGCTCTCTGGATATAGGTGAACTACAACTCCCAAACTCAAGGTCAATGCCCATCAAATCCTTCCAGTGTTTTCCGTTGGTCATGGGAGCCAAGTTTGGTTCAAATCCATCGCTGGTGGAGTTCAGAATGCTCTTTGATTATAAGTGAACTATAAATCCCAGCAACTACAACTCCCAAATTACAAAATCAGTCCTTCCACAACCCCACTAGCATTCACATTTGGGTGTATTGGGTATTTGTGCCCAGTTTGGTCCAGTGAATGAAAATACATGCTGCATATCAGATATTTACATTATGATTTATAACAGTAGTAAAATGTCTGTTATGAAGTAGCAGCGAAAACAATGTTATGGTTGGGGGTCACCACAACATGAGGGACTGGATTATGGGGTCAAGGGATTAGGAAGGTTGAGAACCACTGTTCTACAAAGCCTTCCATGATTCAGGACCAAGTTACCTGATGTCTGTATCTTATTGTGAACAGCTTTGGGAGAATAGCAGCATACAAATGAAATTTAATATCTCCTTCCATACATCTACCTATGTCTGAAATGGTCTGGATAGACCCTTCTCTCTGATCAGTGTTTCTCAACCTTCCTAATGCTGCGACCCCTTAATACGGTTCCTCATGTTGTGGTGACCCCCAACCATCAAATTAATTTCATTGCTACTTCATAACTGTAATTTAGCTACTGTTATGAATCGTCATGTAAATATCTGATGTGCAGGATGTATTTTCATTCAGTGGACCAAGTTTGGGACAAATACCTGATATGCCCAATTTGAATATTGGTGGGTTTGGGTGGATCGATTTTGCCATTTGGGAGTTGTAGTTGCTGGGATTTATAGTTCACCTACAGTCAAAGAGCATTCTGAACTCCACCAATGATGGCATTGAACCAAACTTGGCACATAGAATTCCCATGACCGATAGAAAATACTGGAAGGATTTGGTGGGCATTGACCTTGAGTTTTGGACTTGTAGTTCACCTACATCCAAAGAGCACTCTGAACTCAAACAATGATGGATCTGGACCAAATTTGGCATGAATACTCAATATGCCCAACCGTGAACACTGGTGGATTTTGCGGGAAATAGATCTTGGCATTTGGGAGTTGTAGTTGCTGGGATTTATAGTTCACCTACAATCAAAGAGCATTCTGAACTCCACCAGTGATGGAATTGAACCGAACTTGGCAAACAAAACTTCCATGACCAATAGAAAATACTGGAAGGGTTTGGTGGCCATTGACCTTGAGGTTTTGGAGTTGTAGATCCCCTACATCCAGAGAGCACTGTGGACTCAAACAATGATGGATGTGGACCAAATTTGGCATGAATATTCAATATGCCCAACTGTGAACACTGGTGGATTTGGGGGGAAATAGACCTTGACATTTGGGAGTTGTATTTGCTGGGATTTATGGTACACCTACAGTACAGGCATGCCGGCCATATGACCTTGGAGGTGTCTACGAACAACCCTGGCTCTTCATCATAAAAATGGAGATGAGCACCACACCCCAGAGTCAAACACGACTGGACTTAATGTCAGGGGAAAACCTTTACCTTTACCTACAGTGAAAGAGCATTCTAAACCCCATCAACGAAAGAATTTGGCCAAACTTCCCACACACAACCCCCATGACTTGAATGGACTCGCTGGCACGAGCCTCCCTCCAGTCTCCCATGCTCTCCCTCACCTGCACATGCGCATCACACTGCCATATGTCAAGCACATCTGCTCTCCCTTCCTTGGAGTCTCAGATACAGCCCTCCCCTTGGTTGAGAGGCTGGGCAATCACAGCAGATGAGAGTTTTTGGTGGGAGGATTCCCTACTGTTTCCAAAAAAGAAGAGAACGACAGGCGGAGAGATCTTCAGCCTTCTCTGCCAAAGAGGTTCCTAAGACCACCAGAAATATGTGTTTTCTGGTGGTCTTTGGGGACCTCTCTGAACCCCCCAGAGGTCTCGACCCCCAGCTTGAGAAACATCATTCTTTTCCATTGGTCATCCTGTCTGGAGTTGATAGAAGTTGAAAAGAACTAGAGTAGTGGTTCTCAACCTTCTTAATGCTGCAACCCCTTAATACAGTTCCTCATGTTGTGATGACCTCCAATCATAACATTAGTTTTGTTGCTACTTCACAACTATAATTTTGCTATTGTTATGAATCATAATGTAAATACCATATCTGATATGCAGGACATATTTTCAATCACTGGATGAAATTTGGCACAACTACATGATATGCCCAAATTTGAATACCAGTGGGGTTGGGGGGATTGATTTTATTATTTGTGAATTGTAGTTGTTGGGATTTATAGTTCACCAACAATCAAAGAGCATTCTGAACGCCACCATTGATGGAATTGAATCAAACTTGGCACACAGAACTCCCATGACCAGCAGAAAATACTGGAAGGGTTTGGTGGGTATTGACCGTGAGTTTTGGACTTGTAGTTCACCTACATACAGAGAGCAGTGTGGACTCAAACAATGATGGATCTGGACCAAACTTGGCACTGATACTCAATATGCCCAAATGTGAACACTGGTGGAATTTGGGGAAAATATACCTTGACATTTGGAATTTGTAGTTACTGGGATGTATAGTTCACCTACAATCTGAACCCCACTAATAATATAATTGGGCCAAACTTCCCAAACAGAACCCCCATGACCAACAGAAAATATTGTATTTTCTTATGGTCCTTGGCGACCCCTCTGATACTCTCTTGCACCCACCCCCCCAGGGGTCTCGACCCCCAGATTGAGAAACACTAGACTAGATGGTACCAAATTGGGGAAAGTTGGCACATTGGAACAGGAGATGATTGGAAAGAATGGTTCAGCCTCTGTTTGTTTTAAAGACGCCATAATTCTCAATCCAAAAGTTATCGTTCCTTGAAACACGAGGATAGCGCAACATGAGAGAGCTTGTTTTTCTCTCCTCTCGCAGCGGGATGTTTACGATGAGCCGAGGTGAAAAGTTGAAACAAGATGATAGAAGCCTGAATGAACCCATCCGAGTTCATAACCTTAGATGTGCCAACTTTTTATTGTTTAAATAGAGATTATAGGAAAACCTGACCTCGTTTGGCACCTTGATTCTGTGATTAACTTTTTACAGGAGATTAGGGTGCCACTCACGCAAAACCATTTATCCTTGGCTAACTTCCCTTTTCAGTTGGCTACCGTAACTGTCACTCTTCTGCGGGTCAAAATGATTGCGAATAAGTTTGAACGGAGGTACGCGACAACACATTCTGGTGAATCTCTTCTCCAAGGCTTTTTCTCCACCAGCCTTATTCATGCAAATACCTCTTTTATGACATATGGGCAGGGGTGATTGATGGATGTTTAGTACTACTTGCTGTGATATATTTTGGTCACATCCTCGGGGCTGCTGCTGTTGCCTTCCTGGCCTGTTACCTCCGCAGTATAGCCCTGTTAATAAAGGCTTTTGCTCTGGGGTCAGAACAAGGTGTCCAGCCATGCTATCAGTGGTGAAGGGGGTTGATCAGGCTACTACCTCATCCCTGACCTTATGGCTAGATACCTCTCTCTGACCTCAGAGCAAATGAGGATGGAGTGGAAAGATCAACCAGGGCAAAAAGGCAAAGGATGGCTGCCCATCAGAGGCTGGTTTTCTTCTCACTGGCCAGGAGGCAGGGAGGGTGTGTGTTGATAAACTGCTTTTCCTGAAGAGGAAGAAGGGATTCCCCTCTTCCTCCCTTTTTTTGGCCTTTATTCTCATCCCTTTTTCTTTCTTTCTCTGTCCCCCACACTCTGCCCCCAGTCATGCACTTGGCTTGCCCAGATTACAGAATTCTTAAATGGAAATGGCTCTAACACCTAGAATCTCCCGGCCACCGTTGAAACCTGGGGTTCCAAGCTCAGCGATGAGTCCAGGATCACTCCCAAGCTGCGAACCTTCACCTTCAAGGGGAGTGTAACCCCGTCGAGCACAGAATCATAGAATCAAAGAGTTGGAAGAGATCTCATGGGCCATCCAGTCCAACCCCATTCTGCCAAGAAGCAGGAAAATTGCATTCAAAGCACCCCCGACAGATGGCCATCCAGCTTCTGTTTAAAAGCTTCCAAAGAAGGAGCCTCTACCACACTTCAGGGTAGAGAGTTCCACTGCTGAACGGCTCTCACAGCCAGAAAGTTCTTCCTAATGTTCAGATGAAATCTCCTTTCATGTAGTTTGAAGCCATTGTTCTGCATCCTAGTCTCCAGGGCAGCAGAAAATAAGTTTGTTCCCTCCTCCCTATGCCTTCCTCTCACATATTTATACATGACTATCATGTCTCTTCTCAGCCTTCTCTTCTTTAGGCTAAACATGTCCAGCTCTTTACATCTCATCTGGACTACTGCTATACTCTCTATGCATTTGAAGATAGTTCGCAAGCTAGAACTGGTTTAGAGTTCGGCAGCCAGGTTACTGACTAGAATGCCGTACAGGGTGCAGACAATTCCCATGTTACGGCAGCTCCATTGGCTGCCGGTCTGCTTCTGAGCCAAATACAAAGTGCTGGTTATTACCTATAAAGTCCAAAAATGTTTCAGGCCCAGACTATTTGAAAAACCTCATCTCTGTATACAAGCCAGCACAAGCACTGTGGTCTGTGAAGGAGGCCCTACTCTCAGTCCCACCCCTGTCACAAATGTGTTTAGTTGGAACAAGAGAGGAACTTCTCCGTGATTGCTCCCTGCCTCTGGAACTCCCTCCCAAAAGAAAAAGAACTAAAATGGTCTCCTCT
This sequence comes from Anolis sagrei, assembly GCF_037176765.1. Taxonomy (NCBI): domain Eukaryota; kingdom Metazoa; phylum Chordata; class Lepidosauria; order Squamata; family Anolidae; genus Anolis; species Anolis sagrei. The sequence goes on along the minus strand of NC_090027.1, from coordinate 16,419,291 downwards.
CTCCTCTCCTTTAAAAAGCTTTATAAAACTTATTTATTTAAAATTTAGCTTACTAACAGGAGGAGGACTAGTACATCTCCATATATATCCGCGCCTCGATACTGGTCACCTACCTTCACCTGTTGGATGCTGTAAACCATCTCAGCTTTTGATACCTTTTCAATCTAACTTTTAAGAGTTTATCATGTGATGTGTTATGTTTATTTAAGTTTACTTTTCAGTTAGTTTTCAATTAGTTTTATAATTTTATATTGAGATTGTTTTATCCACTGTTTTGATTTGTTATTTGTTTGTTTGTTTTTTGGCATTGAATGTTTGCCACTTTGTTAAAGTATTATTATTATTATTATTATTATTATTATTATTGACACAAAAACACAGTATGTCAGAGCAAATGAGATCTATATGCTGGATTTGTTTGTTGTTGTTGTTGTTGTTGTTATTATTATTATTATTATTATTATTATTATTATTGAAAAGAAGCAGGGGAGTGGAGGGATGATTTATTGTTGCCACCAATTTGAAAGGAACCAGTATTCAGGAGATTTTTTAAAGGAACCAGTATTCAGGAGATTTTAAAAAGAACTGGCCGATTTGCAATGGAGGTTGCCGATTAGGAACCAAATTTACCATCAAGTTGGAAGGGAGGCTGTTCAATTGCACCTCCTCCTTTATTAAGAAAGTAATAACTTAGTAGTAATTACACTGTATATACTGTAGCGTGACTGGAGAGAAGAATGTAGATTTATTTGGTTACTTTTCCCTGCGTTTCTGCCACCACGTGAGGTAAGTTATAATATTGTGAGAAATGGCACTTTGGACACAGAATAGACGGAGCTGAGGCAATCTTCAAATAAAAGTTAACAATTTTATTAAGTACACAGCGTGTGGTTGCAAGACATAACTTTTCCTTGTTGCACTTGGAATAATACTTGTAACTTTAACAGTTCATTCTTTCAAGTAACACAGGATCTTTCTGACGTAGAGCACTTGTTTCAGACAAAGTTTCAATACAGGGATGTTTCCCTTATTTGATCCTCCCTAAATCAAATACTAAGTAAACTATTCTTTAGCCTCTCCTTAGACTAAAAGAATACCAGCTATGTTTCACCATTCGGCTGCACTAGCCTGAGAAACTTCCAATAGCCTAACCCAGCTTTTCAAAGCCTCAAAGCTTTGCTTCACAAGTCACTCCACCACCTTTCCTTTCCTTCTCTCCCAACTCCTAACTCCTCACTCCTCTGAACCTAACTCCTGACTCCCCTGAACCTAAACCCGGACTGCTCACTCCTCTAAACCTAAACCCTAACTGATTTTTAACTGTCGATTTTTCAAACTCTCCCCTCTAAGCTCCTCCCACTTCCCTCTCTCCTGCATCGGTCTCCATGGCAACGCACATGGAGGACTCCTCTGACTTAGGCCGCTCCAGCATTACTGCAGCCAATCTAAACACAAATACAGTTAAAATCATACAATTTATAATCAACTCCTGTACAATTATTATTATTATTATTATTATTATTATTGGAAGAGGAAGAGTGTCAATAATGAGTGCTAGTGCAATTATGTCAATGGTGATCTGAATTTGGGCAAAGGAGATGTGGAGCTATTAGTACAATTTCAGCTTGGTACATTACAAGTAGATATAGGCCTAACTACATCCAAAGCAGCTCCAAAGCAAATACAGTCATCCCTTCACATTTGTGGGTTTCACTTTTGCAGTTTTGATTATTCACGGATATGGTTAATATGTTTTCTCTCAAAATCTTTAGGTCTTCCAGCATGACTCTATGGCCAACTTCTGGAAGGCCTAGAAGTTCTTAGAGAAAATACTTCTCTAGGCATTTGTTGGTCCTCCAGTGTGATTCTATGGTTAGAAATTGACCACAAGACCATATCGGACAACCAAGAGTTTCCTAGAGAGGTGTTATCTCAGGTTAATAAATATTGTTTTCTTCTTCATTGTGACAATTTACCTTTTAACTTTGAACTTTGTTTTGCTCCAGTTTCTAAGTTTGAAGGTCATGACACCACTCTTCAGGTTCATAAACGTATTTCTACAACTTTTTTTTCTATAACTGATTTCTCTCCTCTTTCATGCATTCAGTCATCCATCCATCAATCCGTCCATTCATTCATGTATTCCATTGTCCCTACATTGTCAGGGATTCAGAGCCAGCTTTCCATGATGCACCATGGCATAGGAGGCCTCTGCGTCTTCGTTGGGCTCAAAGGTTCCAAAGAGGAGCTGGGATTTGAAGCAAAAAATTATTACATCTATCAACATAATGACCTCAGTGAAGCGTAAGCATTTCTCTTACAGGGAATTTTAAGTACCCACCTAAGCTACAAATACTATGATTGTGTGGGATATAGCTATAACAATTAAAGTAAAGCTGCATTTGGGTAATGTAGGTGCAATTGCCTTAGAATATTATGGAATGCATAACATGACGATGACTTCACTTGTTTTTAATTAGTTTATTAGTTTTTCTTTTAATCATGACATGCAGCCTGTCCATTGTCACTATGATTATGTTTACTGTAATTTTTTATATTGTTATGCATTCATATATTTTATGTAATTATGATATTGTTGTTTATTGCTTGTGTTTTCGATTTTATTTTGCTGTAATTTGTTGTTTGGGCATGGTCTCATGTAAGCCGCCCCGAGTCCCCATTGGGGAGATAGTGGCAGGGTATAAATAAAGTATTATTATTATTATTATTATTATTATTATTATTATTATTATTGTCTAATGTTGGCAGACCGTGGGCTATGTTGTAATAATTTCATGAAAGAAATGAGCTCCCAGTGGTGCAATGGGTTAAACCTTTGTGCCGGCAGGACTGAAGACTGACAGGTTGGAGGTTCGAATCTGAGTAGAGCGTGGATGAGCTCCCTCTGTCAGCTCCAGCTCCACATGCGGGAACATGAGAGTAGCCTCCCATAAGGATAGTAAAAAAAATCAAATATCTGGGTGTCCCCTGGGCAACGTCCTTGCAGATGGCCAATTCTCTCAAACCAGAAGTGACTTGCAATTTCTCAAGTCATTCCTGACACACAAAAAATGAAAGAAATGATTGCAAATAACTTGTCTGTAATTATTTCCAACCTTTGGCTGTAATATCACATTGCAAATGAAAAGGACATAAACCTCCGATTATTGCCTTTTCTACAAAAACAGCTTCAATCTCTTTTTTTACACAAAACATTTTAGGTTTAACTTCATTGGGGTGGTATTGTTGGTCCTCCAAAAAAAGAACTTCTCATAGTCATGGATAAATATCCATATTCATTTGGGTAAACATAATAGTCCAATCTGTCTGATGATTTAAAGAGTCACTTGTAGATGTTTGAACTATTATGTTTATCTAAATGAATATGGACATTTATCCATGACTAAGAGAAGTTGTTCCTCTATATTGTGTTTTTAAGTAATAGACCTGTCATATGACATTATATTTGAAGTTTCAGCAACAATAACATAATACTTTGTGCATCTTAGTAATAGATACCTGGGTTGTTGTAGGTTTTTTCGGGCTATATGGCCAAGGCCTAGAGGCATTCTCTCCTGACATATCTGAGATATCTGTGTTCTATATATTCCTCCAAAAAAGAAAACAACATTTGTTCATTATACTATTTAATAAGAAAGAGACACTTCAAATCTTTGCCAATCACAGAGTGTGATGATGATGATCTTTATTTACATCTCTTTTTTCCCCCAAGACTGCAACTCCAATTAGCTTACACATTAAAAAGCTGATGGGAAGTCTTATTTCTTCCCAGGTTCGTTACTTACCTCAACTGTTCCCGAGAAACTGCTCCAAAGAATATCCCTTTAGTATACATTGGATCATCATCAGCTAAGGATCCACTCTGGGAGAAGAGATATCCAGGTATCGGTGCTCTGTAGAGCCAGAAATATGACATTATTTACAGTCAAAGTAATAAAGGCAGAGAGAGAATCGAGAGGAGACATCCTGGGGACATGGAGGCAAATGCATGGTGCATTTTCCAAATCATGGCATCCCTAGAGACAGCATAGGCCAATACTTTGCCCTTCTGTAATGCAGCTTAATCCAGACACCAAAATGTTGACAACTCTGCTGGTTTAAGAGGTAAAATAACAAATACAGCAGTGAGTCAAGTCCGATCCAATGCAGAAGACACAATAACATTGCACACAGGCAAGAGGAAAATGAGCAGGAAAAAAACTATTCTTGTCAGCAGAGTTAAAACATAAACTTGCAATGTTGCAAACAAAACAAACAGTGCAGCAAACTTGTAAGCAATACAGAAATAAGGCTTCTTCAACTTCCTCCAAATGAGAGAGCAGTAGAAATGGTTGAGCAAAATGCCTGAGCAAAGGCTCCTCAGAGCAAAAGCTGAACTGTATTCTAAAATCCATACAGTTATACCCCACCGGGTGTGGTTCAAACTTACTAGTTGACCTACATTAGCGGCTGCACATAATAATTGAACAGTATAAGGTTTTCTTTAACACACACATATACTTTACCCTGTTACGACTTAAAAGGTAACAGTTGTGGCAGCTCTTCAACCTTCCTCTGAAGTCTTCTGGCTATTTTCCTCTCTTGGACAGAGCTATGTGTTCCATACAGTCCAGCCATCACATCCTAACCAATCCACTTAACTTTGTTGTGTTGGCAGTATTGAGGTGTTGTTCAGCTTTGTGTCCAACGTCTCCACTTGGAATTGCATCTTGTCCTTTGAGGCATAAAAATGTCTTGGGATAGCCCTGATTTTTAAAATGTTCTTGTCTGAAACTATTCTACCCATTCAATTACCTGTCCAAATGCATCTCTCCCTATGAACCATTGTGGAGATTAAGATCCTCCGGGGAGGCCCTGCTTTCCATCCCACCATTGTCACAGGCACGATTGGTGGGGATGAGAGACAGGGCCTTCTCGGTGATTACTCCCTGGCTATGGAACTCCCTTCCTGGTGAGATCAGGTCGGCCCCCTCCCTCCTGTCCTTTAGAAGGATATTAAAAACTTGGCTTTGGGACCAAGCTTTCGGGACAGGGCAATAAAGCAGCAATAGGAAGGATTACCAGGCCAATTAGATTAGACGTGGATGACTAGGATGGTTTTAAATGGTGTATTTTAATCTATATAAATAAAAATGTAATGTTCGTTTGTGGGATTAACAGAACTCAAAAACTACTGGACAAATTGACACCAAATTTGGACACAAGACACCTAACAACCTAATGTATATCCTTCACTTAAAAAAAATGATTTTGTCATTTGGGAGTTGTAGTTGCTGGGATTTATAGTTCACCTACAATCACCGAGCATTCTGAACCCCACCAACGATAGAACTGGGCCAAACCTCCCACACAGAACCCCCATGTGGGCCACAGCAATGCGTGGCAGGGGATGGCTAGTATTTTGATAAATTTTTTGAATGTTAATGTATGTATTTAAGAATTTGTGTCCCGGCATTGAATGTTTGCCATATATATGCTGTGCTTCGCCCTGAGACCCCTTCAGGGTGAGAAGGGCGGAATATAGATGCCATAAATAAATAAATAAATAAATAAATAAATGCCGTGGGAACCTTTTCTCATATTTAATAGATTTCGAAATGTCTATCTTTGGCAGTAGTATTGGTGGCGAACCCCTTGTGTCCTTTTTCTTTTAGGCAAGTCCACCCTCATTATCCTGGCGGTCACAAAGTATGAATGGTTTGAGGAATGGAAGGAAGAAAAGGTCACAAAGAGAGGAGTGGATTACGAGAGCGTCAAGAACAGTTTTGTGGATAGTATAATGGACACTGTTTTGAAAGTTTACCCTCACATAAAGGATAAGGTAAGAACCTTCCTAGCACACTGAATAAATTCATGCAGCTAGATAGCAAGTCTTCAGCTGTTCCCTAGATTAGCAATTCTGTGGTCTGTAGTCCCAGGGCAGGAGCTGTAATGGGTGTCTGTAAGGGCCTAAAGGCTACCCAACCTGCCTCCTCCCCATGGCAGAGTAGCCATTAAAACTACTCGGCATACATAGCACAACTCATGCCTGCATATGCCACTAACAGGATGGAGGCCATTAAGTCCTTGGCTTGGCATACCTCACGAATAATGCATTCTTATCTCCTTCAAATCCCTTTCTTCTGAGGTCAACTGAGGAGAGGTTGGACCATGAGTTTCTCTGCCCTCATTAGGTTGCTTTGGGGGGTCCCCCGTCCTGCTCTAAAGCACAGACGGGAAAAGTGTCGCCCCATATGTGGTTCCTCAAACTTCTTTCTGTGGTTCTTGGCACCTTCAAGCCTTTTAGACAATCCATTTTTAAAAAATTTGGATAAATTTCATCTCCTACACTAGAAGCTTGTTTCCAAAATTATTAGGGATCATAAGGTACTTTCAGGGTTTTGTTTTGGCCATTGTTTTTGGTAGCCCATGCAGCCCTTAAAGCAGTGGTTCTCAACCTGTGGTTCCCCAAGTGTTTTGTCCTACAACTCCCAGAAATCCCAGCCAGTTTACCAGCTGTTAGGATTTCTGGGAGTTGAAGGCCAAAACATCTGGGCACCCACAGGTTGTGAACCACTGCCTTAAAGGGTCCCAGGAGGAGACAACTGGGGCTTCAACTTGGTGCGGTTTTCTCATCCCATGCACCTCATAACATTTTTTTCTTCTAAGGATTGCTTATACTGGGTTGTTGTAGGTTTTTTCGGGCTATATGGCCATGTTCTAGAGGCATTTTCTCTTGACGTTTCACCTGTATCTATGGCAAGCATCCTCAGAGACAGTGAGGTCTGTTGGAACTAGGAAAATGGATTTATATATCTGTGGAATGACCAGGGTGGGACAAAGAACTCTTGTCTATTGGAGCTAGGTGTGAATGTTTCAACTGACCATCTTCTGGGCCCCACAATTGAAGAGAGATATTGACAAGCTGGAATGTGTCCAGAGGAGAGCGACTAAAATGATAAAAGGTCTGGAGAACAAGCCCTATGAGGAACGGCTTAGGGAGCTGGGCATGTTTAGCCTGAAGAAGAGAAGGCTGAGAGGGGATATGATAGCCATGTATAAATATGTGAGAGGAAGCCACAGGGAGGAGGGAGCAAGCTTGTTTTCTGCTTCCTTGGAGACTAGGACCCGGAACAATGGCTTCAAACTACAAGAGAGGAGATTCCATCTGAACATGAGGAAGAACTTCCTGACTGTGAGAGCCGTTCAGCAGTGGAACTCTCTGCCCCGGAGTGTGGTGGAGGCTCCTTCTTTGGAAGCTTTTAAACAGAGGCTGGATGGCCATCTGTTGGGGGTTATTTGAATGCGATGTTCCTGCTTCTTGGCAGGGGGTTGGACTGGATGGCCCATGAGGTCTCTTCCAACTCTTAGATTCTATGATTCTATGATTTGCTGGCCTGGCAGTGCCAGGGGCAATCTTTTGTTGAGAAGTGATTAGATGTCCTTGTTTGTTTCCTCTCTGTTTTTTTGCTGTTGTAATTTTAGAGTTTTTTAGTACTGGTAGCCAGATTTTGTTCATTTTCATGGTTTCCTCCTTTCTGTTGAAATTGTCCACATGCTTGTGGATTTCAATGGCTTCTCTGTGTAGTCTGGCATGGTGGTTGTGAAAGTGGGCCATCATTTCTATATTCTCAAATAATATGCTGTGTCCAGGTTGGTTTTGCTTATACTTCCACAAACCTCATACTTGAATCTTCTATGTGGATGGTTCTGATGGTGCATACAATTCCCATCACTCTCACCAGTTTCTAGGGCTGATGGGAGCGTTATCCAATAACATCTGGAAAGGGATAGACTCTTCCCTGCAACAAGGGATAAAAAAGTAGCACCTCATGCCATTTCAGATCTCTTCAGGGGTCAGAAGCTTCCAGTATTTTCAGATTAATGTATTGTCGAAGGCTTTCATGGCTGGAATCACTGGGTTGTTGTGGGGTTTTCGGGCTATATGGCCATGTTCTAGAGGCATTCTCTCCTGATGTTTCACCTGCATCTATGGCAAGCATCCTCAGAGGTAGTGAGATCAGATTACTTTATCTCTGTCTTCCTTCCAGATTGAGCATGTCTCTGCTGGGACACCTCTCACCAACTGCCATTACATAGCTTCTCCACGAGGAGAAATGTACGGTGCAGAACACAGCATTTCCCGTCTCCAGGTAGAAGTCACAACAACGATTAGGCCGCAGACTCCTATCCCAAACCTCTATCTGACAGGTATTTATTTATTTATTTATTTATTAGGAGCATTTCTTTCCCGTCCTTCTCACCTCTGAAGAGGGATTCAGGGCGGCTATTTGCAGGCACCATTCGGTGCCGAACAATCTATAACAAAGCATAAAATATTATTATTATTTCTCGTATTTCTATCCCATCACTTCTCAAGCCCCAAAGGGAGACTCAGGATGGCTTACAATGGGCCCGTTCCCAAAATAGGCTTGTTGTTGTTCATTCGTTCAGTCGTCTCCGACTCTTCGTGACCTCATGGACCAGCCCACGCCAGAGCTCCCTGTCGGCCGTCACCACCCCCAGCTCCTTCAAGGTCAGTCCAGTCACTTCAAGGATGCCATCCATCCATCTTGCCCTTGGTCGGCCCCTCTTCCTTTTGCCTTCCACTTTCCCCAGCATCATTGTCTTCTCTAGGCTTTGCTGTCTCCTCATGATGTGGCCAAAGTACTTCAGCTTTGTCTGTAGTATCCTTCCCTCCAATGAGCAGTAGGGCTTTATTTCCTGGGGCTTAGCATACATTAAAATAGGCTTAGCATACATTAAAAACAATTAAAAATATACATTAAAACAGTTTGCCATTTCAAGTCATCTTCTAAATCAATCCATTGCCATTCACTAATACAATCTCACCAATTAAAACAATCTATTCTGCGTCTTCTGTGGCTTTCTGTACACAAAACAGTGTTTGACAAATAACAGCATTTTCACTTTAAGAATAACGATGTCTGTTATTGATGACATAAAATAATTATATGTAATATTATACACATTCACGCAATGGCCTCAAACCACAAGGGGAGGAGGATGGAAGCCTTGTCTCCAGGCACAAGCTCCTTCTGCCCATTCAAAGAATCATAGAGTTTGGAATAGACCTCGTGGGCCATCTAGTCCAACCCCCTGCCAAGAAGCAGGAAAATTACATTCAAAGCATTCACCCAATATAGATTGGAAACAAACCATGCCAAGATTTGGGGAGCTTTAACTCTACATTCCAGCCTTTAGTGGCTGAGGAACCCAAGCCAAGTGCCACTTCCATTCTAGAAAGTAGGAGAAAAGTGTCCATGTTGGGCAATGGCGAATCCATGAATAATCAAATCCACATATGTCAAACCAGTGAACGTAGAGTGGTGACTGTATCATAAAATATTAAATAATACAGTAGAGTCTTGCCTATCCAGCATAAACGGGCTGGCAGAACACTGGATAAGCAAAAATGTTGGATAATAAGGAGAGACTGAGGAAAAGCCTGTTAAACATCAAATTACATTATGATATTACAAATCAATCACCAAAATATTATGCTTTACAACAAATCAACAGAAAAAGCAGTTCAATACACAGTAACATTATGTAGTAATGACTGTATTTACAAATTTAGCACCAAAACATTGCAATGTATTGAAACAGCTGTGGATCTGGGTGGGAGGCAGACTGCGTTGGATAATACAGAATGTTGGATGAGTGAAGGTTGGAAAAGAGAGACTTTACTGTATTTCTATTTTCTACACATGCAATATCTTTGCACAAATTTTTCTGCACAGGCCACATGCATTTGCTTTTGTGCAAAATAAAGCTTTAAAATATAAAAAGTTTTTTAAATGGCAGTGTTGCAACCCAGAGCAGGAAACTGGACCCTCAGACAACAATCCACCACACTTGGCTTCAGGAAAAACAATCCTTTTTATTTATGAAAGATGAATACAAAAAAGAGAAAAAATGCAAAGGTAACAAGTCACAGTAAAAATCAGCAACAAGAAATGTCCATAAATAAGATCATGAAACCCACAGCAAAACTGCTGAATCCTGGAACCTGTTAGCAATCCACTAACCATACTTAGCACAACTACAAAACCCCAGAGGAACAAGGCCACTTGAATCAGGAGACCTGCAAACGCTGGCACATGAATCTGGAATTATGCCTGGTCTGAAGCTGTATTCAGACCAGGCATATTTAAGGCCAAGAAATCTATTGCGAGACACGCCTGAAGATTTTGTTTGGATTTCTTTCAATCTGGCTGACCTGCGTAAACATTGTGCTTCTCCCCGACTCTGCCAAATCTGCCCCCGCCTATCCTCATTAGGCAGGCCAGGTGTCTGATTCTCCAGAGAGCTAAGACTGGGAGGAAAAGGGAGTGAACCGTCTCCGCTCGACTCGGAATGTATGAGAATCTTGACTTTCGCTTTCCAAGGCTGTAGGATTTTCACTACTCAAACCATCATCATCTAAATTGGCCTCAGAATTCACATTAACATCTACACGGGCATCAGGAAATACAATCAGAGAGTCAGGTTCAAGTTCACACACAGGCTGAACCCCAACAGGCAGTTTTGAATTATTTTCTTGTAATGGGAGGAAAATGGCTAAAATTGTTCTTTGCTTCTTTCAAACTATTTAGCAAAGAGTTACATTCATGAAGAAACATTTCTTCCTAAATTTCCAAATAGGTGTTTATTCATGCATTTGTATTTAATCCAACGCCATGGGATGTCAGCAAGATCAATATAAACCGATGAAGGGCTAGAAGGCATGATCATCAAGTTTGCAGACGACACCAAATTGGGAGGGATAGCCAATAGTCCAGAGGACAGGAGCAGAATTCAAAACGATCTTGACAGATTAGAGAGATGGGCCAAAACTAACAAAATGAAGTTCAACAGTGACAAATGCAAGATACTCCACTTTGGCAGAAAAAAATGAAATGCAAAGATACAGAATGGGTGACGCCTGGCTCGAGAGCAGTACGTGTGAAAAAGATCTTGCAGTCCTCGTGGACAACAAGTTAAACATGAGCCAACAATGTGGTGTGGCGGCAAAAAAAGCCAATGGGATTTTGGCCTGCATCAATAGGAGCATAGTGTCTAGATCTAAGGAAGTAATGCTACCCCTCTATTCTGCTTTGGTTAGACCACATCTGGAATATTGTGTCCAATTCTGGGCACCACAATTCAAGAGAGATATTGACAAGCTGGAATGTGTCCAGAGGAGGGCGACTAAAATGATCAAGGGTCTGGAGAACAAGCCCTATGAGGAGCGGCTTAGGGAACTGGGCATGTTTAGCCTGAAGAAGAGAAGGCTGAGAGGAGATATGATAGCCATGTATAAATATGTGAGAGGAAGCCACAGGGAGGAGGGAGCAAGCTTGTTTTCTGCTTCCTTGGAGACTAGGACGCGGAACAATGGCTTCAAACTACAAGAGAGGAGATTCCATCTGAACATTAGGAAGAACTTCCTGACTGTGAGAGCCGTTCAGCAGTGGAACTCTCTGCCCCGGAGTGTGGTGGAGGCTCCTTCTTTGGAAGTTTTTAAACAGAGGCTGGATGGCCATCTGTCAGGGGTGATTTGAATGCAATATTCCTGCTTCTTGGCAGGGGGTTGGACTGGATGGCCCATGAGGTCTCTTCCAACTCTTTGATTCTATGATTCTATGAAAACTGTTTAAAACAGTAAAAAAATAATTTAAATACAGGAAGAACGTATAAAACAAGTTGACGAGTTAAAAAGTGAGTCAAACAAAATAAAACTGTAAGCATTGGGATTAAATCAGGCCTCAAAAGCTTTACTAAATATTAGCCATGCTTTTACTTTGTGCTTAAGTGAAGCCCATACTGTTCACCATTCCTTAGGCGTGCCAGTCAGTACTGAAGTCATAAGCAGCTGAACGCTGTATATGTCACCATAAGCACCTTAAATTCAGAGTTGTATTAGCAGCCTATGGAATTATTTTTCAAAACATTTTTTCTTAGGTGAATTCTTTTCATTATAACGTGTAAAGCATTCAGAGCAACTTGATTTTGGAGAAAATCCATAACCCAATGCATTTTAATCTGAAAAATAAAATTAGTGTAACCAATCCATGTATGAGAGGGATATACATCAGACGTTGATACTTGTTATTTGCCGTCAGATCCGACATACGGTGATTGTTTGAATGAGAGACTTCCAAAACCCAAAGCTGTCACTTAGGCCCAGAAACTAAGGGCTAAAAAGGTTTGGTCTAAATAATCCAAACTATGTCACAAATTTGGGAGGTAATTTTTTTGAAAAAATGCTTGAAATATTCATCAACAGATGTAACTTATTATGCTTTACAACAGTATTTTTCAACCTTCCAAATGCTGCAATCCCTTAATACAGTTCTTCATGTTGTGGTGACCCCCAAACATAAAATTATTTTCGTTGCTACCTCACAACTGTAATTTTGCTACTGTTATTAATGAGTTAAACCGCTCAGCTGCAGAAGGTCAGTGGTTCGAATCTGTGGAGTGAGCTCCTGTCATAAGCCCCAGCTTCTGCCAATCTAGCAGTTCAAAAACATGCAAATGTGAGTAGATCAGTTGAGGGAAAGGTAACGGCATTCCATGCAGTCATGCCTGCCACATGACCTGGGAGGCATCTATGGACAATGATGTCTCTTTGGCTTAGATATGGAGATGAGCACCATCCCCCAGAGCCAGAATCAACTAGACTTAATGTCAAGGGGAAACTTTTACCTTTATAAATGGGTCTTAAATGTGGTTATAGGCCAGTGTTTCTCAACCTTCCTAATACCATGACCCCTTCATGTTGTGGTGACCCCCAACCATAAAATTATTTTCATTGCTACTTCATAACTGTAATTTTGCTACTGTTATTAACTGTAATATAAATACATAGGACATATTTTAATTCACTGGACCAAATTTGGCACAAATACCCGATAACGCCCACATTTGGATACTGGTGGGGTTGGGGGTTTTGTCACTTAGGAATTGTAGATGCTGGGATTTATAGTTCGCTTACAATCAAAGAACATTTTGAAATCCACCAAAAATGGAATTGAATCAAACTTAGCACACAGAGCTCCCATGACCAAGAGAAAATACTGGAAGGATTTGGTGGGCATAGACCAGTGGGTTCTCAACCTGTGGGTCACCAGATGTTTTGGCCTTCAACTCCCAGAAATCCCAACAGCTGGTAAACTGGCTGGGACTTCTGGGAGTTGTAGACCAAACATCTGGGGACCTACACGTTGAGAACCACTGGCATAGGCCTTGAGTTTTGGAGTTGTAGTTCACCAACATCCAGAGAGCACAGTGGATTCCAACAATGATGGATTTGGACCAAACTTGGCACGAATTCTCAATATGCCCAAATGTGAATACTGGTGGAGTTTGGGGAAAATAGACCTTGACATTTGGGAGTTGTAGTTTCTCGGATGTATAGTTCACCTACAAACTGAACCCTACCAGCAATAGAATTGGACCAAACGTCCCACACAGAACCCCCATGCCTGGAAGGGACTCGCTGGCACAAGCCTCCCTCCAGCCTCACACGCTCTCCCTTGCCCACACATGTGCACCATGCTGCCATGCGCCAAGCATGCCTGTTCTCCCCTCCCTGTTTGGAGTCTCAGAAACAACCCTCTCCTTGGTTGAGAGGCCGGCCAGTCACAGCAGAGGAGGGCTTTCGGTAGGAGGATTCGCCGTCTGTTTCCAAAAAGAAAGAGAAGGACAGGTAGAGATATATTCAGCCTTCTCTGACAAATGGATTGCTAAGATCATCAGAAATATATGTTTTCTGATGGTCTTTGGTGACCACTCTGAAACCCCCTCATGACCCCCCAGGGGTCCCGATCCCCAGGTTGAGAAACGCTGCTTTACAACGTTACTCTTAATTTTTCTGAGATACCACCCCTTTTACTATTTAATATTGGTCAGCAGAATTAAAATGTCTAAAGCTTTCACTGAGAAAAATAGAGATAGTCTAAACCGAATTATGAAGGAACCCTCCAGGAGTCCAAGTCAGAGGTCATAAATGAGGACCGTACAAAGGAGGAACACAAAATGAGATCAGTAACAAGGAGCAGATTTGGATTAGAGGGAGGCGGAGGCGTGCTTTCGAATAATCCTTTGCAAATGAGCTGTGGCTTCGCGCAGGAGTGGGGAGGGGTGCTTGGCAGATTCCCAAGGTGCAAGTTTCAGAGTCATGCAATGGTCCGTGCACTCCCGAACAAGCACTAGGAGCTGCACTAGATAAGTAAATACTAGGCCTGGGTAACAACGCAAAAATTTGTTTCTAAAATCGATTTGTATTTGGGGGTTTTTTTTGTTTCGATATTTAAAATAATTACAAAATTTTCCCTTAAAAAAGTTCGGTATTTACGAAATTTCGTTAATATTTACAAAACATTTTGTAAAGATGGCGCCCTTTTTTTTTCAATATTTTTTTAATTTAATTATTAATTTAGTAGAATAGGGAGGAGAAATTATTATTAAGGAGGGAAGGCAGGCACTCACTCTGGCGGGCCCTCAAGCGCTGCCGCCGAGTCAGGCCCGGCTCCTCCGAAGCTAAGGTTTCAGTGCGGAATTGGGAGAAGGGGCTCCCCAAAGGCCATCTAGTCCAGCCCCCTCCTAAGGTTTCAGTGCGGAATTGGGAGAAGGGGCTCCCCAAAGGCCATCTAGTCCAGCCCCCTCCTAAGGTTTCAGTGCGGAATTGGGAGAAGGGGCTCCCCAAAGGCCATCTAGTCCAGCCCCCTCCTAAGGTTTCAGTGCGGAATTGGGAGAAGGGGCTCCCCAAAGGCCATCTAGTCCAGCCCCCTCCTAAGGTTTCAATGCGGAATTGGGAGAAGGGGCTCCCCAAAGGCCATCTAGCCCAGCCCCCTCCTAAGGTTTCAGTGCGGAATTGGGAGAAGGGGCTCCCCAAAGGCCATCTAGTCCAGCCCCCTCCTAAGGTTTCAGTGCGGAATTGGGAGAAGGGGCTCCCCAAAGGCCATCTAGTCCAGCCCCCTCCTAAGGTTTCAATGCGGAATTGGGAGAAGGGGCTCCCCAAAGGCCATCTAGCCCAGCCCCCTCCTAAGGTTTCAGTGCGGAATTGGGAGAAGGGGCTCCCCAAAGGCCATCTAGTCCAGCCCCCTCCTAAGGTTTCAGTGCGGAATTGGGAGAAGGGGCTCCCCAAAGGCCATCTAGTCCAGCCCCCTCCTAAGGTTTCAGTGCGGAATTGGGAGAAGGGGCTCCCCAAAGGCCATCTAGTCCAGCCCCCTCCTAAGGTTTCAATGCGGAATTGGGAGAAGGGGCTCCCCAAAGGCCATCTAGCCCAGCCCCCTCCTAAGGTTTCAGTGCGGAATTGGGAGAAGGGGCTCCCCAAAGGCCATCTAGTCCAGCCCCCTCCTAAGGTTTCAGTGCGGAATTGGGAGAAGGGGCTCCCCAAAGGCCATCTAGTCCAGCCCCCTCCTAAGGTTTCAGTGCGGAATTGGGAGAAGGGGCTCCCCAAAGGCCATCTAGTCCAGCCCCCTCCTAAGGTTTCAGTGCGGAATTGGGAGAAGGGGCTCCCCAAAGGCCATCTAGTCCAGCCCCCTCCTAAGGTTTCAGTGCGGAATTGGGAGAAGGGGCTCCCCAAAGGCCATCTAGTCCAGCCCCCTCCTAAGGTTTCAGTGCGGAATTGGGAGAAGGGGCTCCCCAAAGGCCATCTAGTCCAGCCCCCTCCTAAGGTTTCAGTGCGGAATTGGGAGAAGGGGCTCCCCAAAGGCCATCTAGTCCAGCCCCCTCCTAAGGTTTCAATGCGGAATTGGGAGAAGGGGCTCCCCAAAGGCCATCTAGCCCAGCCCTCCGCTAAGGTTTCAGTGCGGAATTGGGAGAACGAAGCACACCCACCGCAAAGGTGAGGAAGGAGGGACGGGCCGCCTTCCCGCTGAGGGTCGCTCGCCCTCTCGCTCTCTTGCTCAGCCGGCGCCTTCCCCGCCCTCTCCTCCTCCTCCTCCTCCTCCTCTTTCAGGCTCTGCCTCTGACTGGCTAAGGAGAGGAGAGAGAGGAGAGCTCCCAGCAAGCATCTAGCCAAGCCATCTTACGTATTTCCGAAATGGACGGAAATACAAAACTATTTGGCGCATGCCGTTTCGATATTTAAAAACACTTCCGGGTTTAAAAATAAGTTTTGTAATCGTTTTGTAATTGCTAAAATTAACGAATATTTAACGAATTACAAAATTAACGAACGAAACCGCCCAGGCCTAGTAAATACCCCTCTGTTTAATATGCAGAATATCAATTCATGCAAGAGTAAACCTCACTGGAATCAGTAGGGCTTCCTTGTGAGTGCACACAAAGCAGATTGCACTAAAAATCAAATTCAATTGAAAAAGACTTATTATTATTATTATTATTTGCTATATTTCTATACCGTCATTCTCAGCCCGAGGTCAACTCAGTGTGGTTTACAAAACAGCACGATTCGATGCCCACAATAATATAAAAACAGTTAAAACATTTAACATAAATAAAATTCAATAAGTAATAAAACTGATAAAAACATAGATCCTCTACGTCTCATTACCAAACTTTTGAACTAATAAGGATTTAAAAAGTACTAAAACTTCCTTTTTGAAAAATGTTGATCAGTAGCAGCATCTCAGGTCCCTGCCACACTGCCCCGATATCCCAGGATCTGAGCCCAGATTATCTCCTTATCCCAGATTATCTGGCAGTGAAGAATCATGTAAATCCAGTGTAAAGCAGATAATCTGGGACCAGATCCTGGGCTATAGGACACTATAGAAGGGGCCACAGAGCAGCCTTCCTCACCTTAGAACAGTGGTTCTCAACCTTCCTGATGCCGCGACCCCTTAACACAGCTCCTCATATTGTGGTGACCCCCAACCAGCAAATTATTTTCATGACAACTTCACAACTGTAATTTTGCTACTGTTTTGAAGCATAATGTAAATATCTGATATGCAGGATGTATTTTCATTCACTGGACCAAATTTGTCATAAATACCCGATACGCCCAAATTTGAATACTGGTGAGGTTGGGGGGGGGGGGGGGGATTGATTTTGTCATTTGGGAGTTGTAGTTGCTGGGATTTATAGTTCACCTATAATTAAAGGGCATTCTGAACTCCATCAATGATTAATTTGAGCCAAACTTGGCACACAGAACTTCCATGTAAAGTAAAGTCCACAGCAGAAGCTAGAAATTGAAATGAAGATATTTTGGGATGATACAAATCAGACATTCATAATTGTTATCATGTCACTACTATAATTTTAAAGAGTCAGTATACGGAACATGTTTTAATATTTATATTGGAAAGTGATTATTGTATTTTTAAAGGTTGTATATTTTATGTCATGGCCAATGCCTAGTACAATAAACAATTCAATTCAATACTGGAAGGGTTTGGTTGACCTTGAGTTCTGAAGTTGTAGTTCGCCTACATCCAGAGAGCACTGTGGACTCAAACAATGATGGATCTGGACCAAACTTGACACAAATAATATGCCCAAATGTGAACACTGGTGGAGTTTGGGGAAAATAGACTTGACATTTGGGAATTGTAATTGCCGGGATTTATAGTTCACCTACAATCAAAGAGATTTCTGAACCCCACCAATGATAGAATTGGGCTAAACTTCCCACACAAAACCCCTATGACCAACGGAAAATACTGTGCTTTCTGGTGGCCTTTGGCAACCCCTCTGACACCCCCTCGCAACCCCCCAAGGGGTCCCAAGCCCGGGCTGAGAAACACTGGTATGGGGGAGAATCCCAGCTATTGAGAGAGAGATGGGAAAGAGCATAGAGTTCAAAAAGGAAAAGAAGCAGCGCTGTATTTCCTAGAATCTTGCATAAAGACCAGCTAGTCCAACACCCTAGACATATATTATTAGAATGTTGCATACCTGCATGATCACATTTCTGTGTACAAACCCCGCAATCTCTTCGATCATCTGGAGAAGCCCTGCTCTCACTCCCGCACCCTTCCCAGGCGCGATTGGTGGGGAAGAGGGAGTGGGCCTTCTCTGTGGTGGCCCCCCGACTCTGGAACTCACTTTCTAAAGATATTAGGCAAGCCCCCACATTGGCAGTCTTTAGGAGGAGCCTGAAAACGTGGCTGTTCCAGTGTGCCTCCCTTAATAAGGAAATAATTCCCAGCAAAATGTCCTTAGAAGCACTTTAACTACTTGTTGGGTTGCTCTCCCTTCTTTTCTTTTTACCCTCCTACCAGATACATCCTACTTCTGTTCATGCCCAGCATTTATTTTTTAAATTTTCAACTATTATATTTGGCCCGACCATAGTCTTTTTTTTTAAATCCATGTGTGTTACTGTTTATATGTGAGTTATATTAATTGTATTGTTTTATTTTGTTTTATTGATGTGTTGTCAGGCTTGGCCTCATGTAAGCCGCTCCGAGTCCCCTTGGGGAGATGGTGGCGGGGTATAAATAAATTATTATTATTATTATTATTATTATTATTATTATTATTAAAGACCAGCTAGTCCAACACCTATACATATATTACTAAAGTTCTCTTAAATGCACTTTGTTTTCCCATTCTCCAGGTCAGGATGTTTTTCTAGGTGGGTTTCCAGGAGCGCTTCATGGAGCCCTTGTCTGCGCTTCGGCCGTCCTCCAGCGCAACGTCTATGTCGACCTGGTGCGGCTACGGAGAAAAATGAAAGCCACGAGCAACAAGAAGGAAAACTGAGCCTCATCTTCCACCTTGTGACAATACCTCGGTCTTCTTCCCTGATGTAGAGAATGATTTTAAAGCTTTCTGGGTTCTGCATTCTCCTTAGCTCACTCATTCTGAACCTAACTTGGTTTGCTACTATGGACAGTTCCAGTTCACCAACACAACTGTGGGAGATGCATTGTGCAACTATCATATGTAGACACACTAGAGTTCTATGTAGATGTGAAAGCACTTTTAGTACACAGGTGGCTATTCCTCCAATATCTTATTGGTATTGCGCCACTGCGACTGCAGCATCTAGAGCTGCTTCTGTGCTATGCGGCTGTTACTACAACCACTTTTATGTCCCCACCTTCCTAAGTAGTTGTGGTGGCTTCTATCCAACAACCTATGGCTGTCGTCCCACTGCTCAGACCCATAGCTCAGCAGTGGGAAATATACTTGGAATGCAGAAAGCCAAGGTGTCTCCATTTACAAGATCCTCATGTATTAACTGGTGGGAATAAGCGTCTTACTAGGTCTCTGAATCTGTATTTATTTATTAATCCCCTTTCTACCTACTTGGACCCTAAAGTGTCAGGACACAAATATACATATAGCATTCTTTAAAAAAACATTAAAAACTTTTAAAACAGCTGATTTAAAAACCAAATGCCAGACAGACAAGATACAGTGTCAACCACTCATTGGAAGTGCACCAGGTTGGCTTCAGGGGTTCTTCAGTGAAGGTGGTGATGCAGCGAAAGACCGGTTTTGGGTGCTTTCCAGCTGGCATCTCAGTGTCATGAGACATGTAAAAGGGCCTCTGTTGAAGATCTCAAATTCCAGACAAGCTTATATAGGAGAAAGTGGTGATTCAGAAATCTTGGCCCCGAGCCATTTAGGGCTTTGTCGAGTGTATTACAGTACTCTAATTGAGAGGTAATTATAGCAAGGATCACTGTGGCCAAATCCATCTTGGAATGTACTCTGAACTCTCATCTTACTTTAGATGCTTTTTGTAGCCCAGTGATAGAGCAGGAGGACAACAGAGCCCTGCTGAAATAGACCAAGCCCTAATCCAGAATTATATTTTTTAACACAGTGACCAACTAGTTGACTATGGGAAGTCCAAGTGTAGGTCATGAGTGCAATAGCACCCTCCCAGTGATAGCCAGTGAACACCTAGAAATATTTTATCCCATCTTACTTACTTAGGCAATCCCTCGTTGTCTGAGCAGGATTCTCTTCCACTGGTGGTGGGTCCGTAGGTGACTCTGGAGCCCTATTTTTGATCTGCATCTTTTCCCGCAGTGAGGGCATTGGTTTCCAGATGGAAGGTGGTCCTGGTTGGGGTTGGCTTGATGCACCTTCCTCTTGGCACATTTCTCCCTTTCGCCCTCCAAATTCTACAGCACTGCTGGTCCAACTGGAGCACTCAAGGGCCCGGGCTTCCCAGTTCTCAGTGTCTATGCCAGAGTTTTTAAGGTTGGCTTTGAGCCCATCTATCCCACCAGAAGAAACATATAACCATCTTGAATCACCTTATACTTTATACATCAGGCAGCTTCCTATAAAGCAGTGGTTCCCAACCTGTGGGTCCCCAGATGTTATGGCCTTCAGCTCCCAGAAATCCTAACTACTGATAAGCTGGCTGGGATTTCTGGGCATTGTAGGCCAAAACACCTGGGGACCTGCAGGTTGAGGACCACTGCTAAAAAGCATTGTTTTCCAAAATGAAAAGTGGATTTCCAGCCACCTCAAGGTTTTGTTTTGTTTTGTGTTTTACTTGGAGGCTTTTCATGAATCATGGTTTATTTTAGGTCTACTAATTATGATCTAATTTGAAGCTGGCTGCCTATCAGCTTCTGAGCACGATTCAAAGTGCTGGACTTAACTTTTAAGGCCCTAAACAGTTCTGGCCCAGACTACCTGTTCGCACGTATCTCCTGGTACAAACCATCACGAAACTTAAGATAATCTGGAAAGGCCCTGCTCTTGATCCTATTGACATAGGATCAAGGGGACGAGGGACAGGGCCTTCTCATCAGTGGCTCCCCGCCTGTGGAATACTCTCCCCAGAGACATCAGAACGGCCACCTCCCTCCTGTCTTTTAGAAGAAAAATCAAGACCTGGCTTTGGGACCAAGCGTTCGATTAGTGAGCAGCAAGTAAAAGAAGATTTTAACACTTATGGCAGTGATTTGATCCGGACTGGATTTTAGAGTCTGATTTTAATAGGCGTGTGTTAACCAATTGTTTTAATTATTGTTTTATTATTTTTAATATTTTAATGTATTGTTGACTGTTTTATTATGATGACACTGTATGGTGTTTGTGAGGCTGCCCTGAGTCCCCTCTCGGGGGTGAGAAGGGTGGGGTATAAATATAGGAAATAAGCCCCTAAATTTCCAGATCATTGACAAAGAGCAGCTAAAGAGTGTGGTGCTGTGAAAATAGTTACGATTTGACTGTTAACCCTGAAGAGAGTAAACTTAAAAGCAGACAAGTTGGCTAGAACTGTGCTTTGTTTGTTGTATGTCTTGACATTCAGTCCATGGTATGGTTTCTTATCAAGCAAAATATATAGTTTGGTGTGATCTAAACAAAATCATTGTATGAATTCACAGACACAACAAAACTAGCAGCTGTTTCCTTTGGATTCTTGGTTCTGTAGAGTCAGTTCCAAGCCTGTTATCTGTTAATGTTAACAGCAAATCATAAACCAAGATCCTCTAGTCCAGTGGTTCCCAACCTTTATTTGACCAGGGACAACTTTGACCCGGGACCACTCTCCAACATTAGAATCATAGAATAGAATCCAAGAGTTGGAAGAGACCTCATGGGCCATCCAGTCCAACCCCCTGCCAAGAAGCAGGAATATTGCATTCAAATCACCCCTGACAGATGGCCATCCAGCCTCTGTTTGAAAGCTTCCAAAGAAGGAGCCTCCACCACACTCCGGGGCAGAGAGTTCCACTGCTGAACGTCTCTCACAGTCAGGAAGTTCTTCCTCGTGTTCAGATGGAATCTCCTCTCTTGTAGTTTGAAGCCATTGTTCCGCGTCCTAGTCTCCAGGGAAGCAGAAAACAAGCTTGCTCCCTCCTCCCTGTGGCTTCCTCTCACATATTTATACATGGCTATCATATCTTCTCTCAGCCTTCTCTTCTTCAGGCTAAACATGCCCAGCTCCTTAAGCCGCTCCTCATAGGGCTTGTTCTCCAGACCCTTGATCATTTTAGTCGCCCTCCTCTGGACACATTCCAGCTTGTCAATATCTCTCTTCAATTGTGGTGCCCAGAATTGGACACAATATTCCAGGTGTGGTCTAACCAAAGCGGAATAGAGGGGTAGCATTATTTCCCTGTACCTAGACACTATGCTCCTATTGATGCAGGCCAAAATCCCATTGGCTTTTTTTTTCGTACCAAAAGGGTTACAAATCACTTTTTGGTCAATTTGGTTTAGTTATTTGGGGTGCTGATTCAGAAAATTGCACTGGATAGACCACATCAGCTCAAGTTTCTGATACAGAACATATGCCATCCAGTAGTCACCATCAGCTTGCCCACAGAAAACTATATTAAATAATCTAGATCTGATATGGTAGTAGCAATATTTCGTAGGTAGTCAGCCTCTCCCCTCCTGACATCCCTGTTGCCTCGGCACTATAAGAGAGTTTCGCAAGACCAGTCGCTTTCATTGCTACAAGGTTGTTCCAAAGTAGTAATAGTGAGGCCGCGGACCATATTTTTGTTCTTATGCACAACTGGTGGTCCATGGACCACAGGTTGGGAACCACTGCTCTATTCAGTTTTGGAAAAGGCCTTGGTGCCACGGTGACTATATTTTCATCCTTGCAGACCACTGGTGGTCCACGAACCACAGGATGGGAACCACTGCTTTAAAGCCTTGGTAAATCATGTGGAGGAGAATACCAATGTAAATGGCACTGAATACCTCAAAAATCTTGTACGGCAGCCTACTTAGGGAAGGGGGAATTAATTTCTGCTTTGTACGCAAGTGAGGTTTAGATGTCCAGGGTGGGAGAAAGAACTCTTGTCTGTTTGAGGCAAGTGTGAATGTTGCAATTGGCCACCTTGATTAGCGTTGAATGGCCTTACAGCTTCAAAGCCTGGCTGTTTCCTGCCTGCGGGAATCCGTTGTTAGAATTCATCTAATGACAAAGGATTCCCCTAGCAAAGGATTCCCCCAAGCAGGAAACAGCCAGGCTTTGAAGCTGCAAGGCCATTCAGTGCTAATCAAGGTGGCCATCTGCAACATTCACACTTGCCTCAAACAGATAAGTTATTCCACAGATATATAAACCACATTTGCCTAGTTTCCAACATACCTCACCACCTCTGAGGATGAGTGCCATAGATGTGGGTGAAACGTCAGGAGAGAATGCTTCTGGAACATGGCCATACAGCCCGGAAACCTCACAGCAATCCAATGGAGGAAGGGATTGCTAAAGTTGCTGATTTGGCCCAAATGGCCAAATTGACATGGGTTCTAAAATATAAGCTAAATCGAGACTTTCTGAAAGAGCAAGAAGAAATCTAACAATGTAATAATTTGTGATAATGGAAGTAGAATGATTTAAGGGATCTGCAATTCTAGATTGTATTATTATTCTCATTATTATATTATTATGTTTATTCATATCCCGCTTTATCTCTCCTGAAGGAGACTCAAAGCGGCTTAATATAAAAGCATTAGCATACAATTTAAAATATACCAGTATGCAAACATTAAAACAGAACTAAATATAAATAGTATTTTTAAAAATTCACAATTAAAAACCATTAAAATAAGTTTTTGTCCCCTTTGTCTTCGCATTACA
Organism: Anolis sagrei; assembly: GCF_037176765.1. Lineage (NCBI taxonomy): Eukaryota > Metazoa > Chordata > Lepidosauria > Squamata > Anolidae > Anolis > Anolis sagrei. The sequence continues at coordinate 16,395,788 of NC_090027.1, read as the reverse complement.
GTTAGGATTGAAGGGTTGGAGCCTTCCTGTGTTTCCTATGTCTGTCTTCTGTTTCTGTTTTTTCCCCTCTTCATTTCTGAATGTATTTTACATTTTTTGTAAATTAGTGTTAAATGTCAATCGATGAAATCAATAAATCGTCAAAATGCACTGGCAGCCAATTTGAATGTCACAGTGTCTTTCCAATTTATTTAACTCTGAGTCTCAAGGAGCACTTGGACAGCCTCATTGTATCAATTACTAAACCACTAATTTCAACTCTTTCAGAAGTCTAGCATATTGAAGCTTGTAGCTGTTGTTGTAAGCTGCTTGTTCCCTCTCTCTGTGTCTCTTGGCTTACACAGAGGCTTAACGGCAGCTTCTGCAAACAGCTACAGGCTGGCAGAGGATAATGGCTGGCGGATAATGGGGGACTACAGTTGAAAACATCAGGATGTGGTGGAGGAACTACAAGGGTTGAATGAAAAGTAATGCCTCCACCTTCGTTACTCGGGTTTGGGTGGGAATATTTTAATAAATCGAATGCAGAAATAATCCTTAGAATGTGCTCTTTAACTACCACTATTCACTTTTCCACATAATCACCAGACAATTGGATACATTTCTGCCAACAAGTTTTCTGAAGTCGTCACGGAAGAAGTCGACACTCTGTTTCTACAACCCATTGTGCACAGATCTTCCGATAGCCAAGCAAAGCAATAATGTGTCCCACACATTCTTGTGAAATGCCGATTATGCTTGAAATTTCTCTCTGAGTGATATGACGATCATCCTGAATCAATCTGTCAACCTTTTGCTTGTGAAACTCAGTGGTTGCTGTCACAGGACGTCCAACTCTTTGTCACGCAAGTCAGATGTTCCCACCTCAACATCTTTAAACTTAGGGGAAACAAACAGGCACATAAAATCACTCAACAAGGGATTCCCCCCGGGCACTTCCAAGCCATTGAATGCTAATCAAGGTGATCAGCTGAAACATTCACATCTAGCCCCAGCAGACAAAAGTCCTTTGTCTCACCCTGGTCATTCCATAGATATATAAACCCATTTTTCCTACTTCCAACAGACCTCACTACCTCTGAGGATGATTGCCATAGATGCAGGCAAAACGTCAGGAGAAAAATTGCTCCAGAACATGGCCATATAGCCCGGAAAAACCTACAACAACCCATCTTTAAACTTACTCGCCCAACAACGCACAGTACTCACATCAACACAATCACCATAAACAGCTTGCATTCTCTGATGAGTCTCCTTTGGGGTGACACCTTCTGCTCTCAAGAATTCAATGACTTCACGTTGCTTAAGTCGCATTGACCGACCGTCTGTGCAGGGTTCTATACTTCGCACTTTAACAACACAACTGTTCAATGCTAAAGCTTCCCGCCAAAATGGAACTGTAGAGGAGAGTCTACTGATCAAGCCTGTACCTGCCACATACCAGTACTGACATCTGTTGAGGAGTTACGAAGGTGGAAGCATTACTTTTCATTCAACCCTTATACTTAGAGTAAGCTTGGTCGGGAATGGCAGGAGTAGAATGTGTTTGACAACCCTCAGGTTGGAAAATGAAGTCCTAATCATGGAACCTGTTGTATGATGTTTTGTCACTTGTCAGCATCTCTATTCTCTATGTTGTACAATGAGAAAATAAAAGAAAGCAAAACTAGAAGAGAAAAGACTCACAATGTATGATGCAGAGCTTAGCTGCAGCATGACTAGCATGCTGTAGGTGGCACTGTGTCTAGCTTGAGCAAGTTACTTGTTCTAGTTGGCTTGAGTAGAATAATTTTTGGGTGCTCCTGATATGCACATACACAATTTGTTTTGCTAGTACCACAAGTAAAAGTGCCAGAAACTTCAAATTGTACTTGGGTAAAGGTAAAGGTAGGTAAAGGTTTTCCCCTGACATTAAGTCCAGTTGCGTCCAACTCTGGGGGTTGGTGCTCATCTCCATTTCTAAGCTGAAGAGCCAGCATTGTCTGTAGTCACCTCCAAGGTCATGTGGCCAGCATGACTGCATGGCACGCCATTACCTTCCCGCTGGAGTGGTACTCCGTGATCTACTTACATCTGCATGTTTTCGAAGTGCTAGTTTGGCACAAACTGGGGCTGACGGTGGGAGCTCATGCCGCTCCCCGGATTCAAACCTGCAACCTTTCACACAAAAGCTTCACAGAACTAGTGAATGACCGTATCACCTAAGTTGCATGTAGACATCAGAAAAGAATTACTTGAGCATAAATTGAACAATAATAATCAGTGAAAGGTATAATTATGACTTCCAGGATCTCGAGATAAGCATATGTATCTGAGAAGTTTTTTCCTTAGGGAATTTAAGACAGCAGATAGTTGCACTATATTTTTAGCAACTGGTTAAGCGAACTAACCCAGAGGATGTTTCTCCCCAATGCTTCCTCTTCATCCTGGAAAGAAGTGATGAGCGGAGTGCCATCAGCAGGGTTCCATCCTGGGGCCAATCCTGGTCAGATCTTTATTAATGACTTAAATGAAGGGTTAGAAGGCATGATCATCAAGTTTGCAGACGACACCAAATTGGGAGGGATAGCCAATACTCCAGAGGACAGGAGCAGAATTCAAAATGATCTGAACAGATTAGAGAGATGGGCCAAAACTAACAGAATAAGGTTCAACAGGAACAAATGCAAGATATTCCAATTAAGCAGAAAAAATGAAATGCAAAGATACAGAATGGGGGACGCCTAGCTCGAGAGCAGTACCTGTGAAAAAGATCTTGGAGTCTTCGTGAACGACAAGTTAAACATGAGCCAACAATGTCATGCAGCAGCAAAAAAAGCCAATGGGATTTTGGCCTGCATCAATAGGAGTCTAGTGTCTAGATCCAGGTAAGTCATGCTACCCCTCTATTCTGCTTTGGTTAGACCACACCTGGAATCAGACTGTGTCCAATTCTGGGCACCACAATTAAAGAGAGATATTGACAAGCTCAGAATATGTCCAGAGGAGGGTGACTAAAATGATCAAGGGTCTGGAGAACAAGTCCTATGAGGAGTGGCTTAAAAAGCTGTGCATGTTTAACCTGAAGAAGAGAAGGTTGAGAGACGACATGATGAGGGCCATGTATAAATATATGGGAGGAAGCCATAGGGAGGAAGGAGCAAGCTTGTTTTCTGCTGCCCTGGAGACTAGGACGTGGAACAATGGCTTCAAACTACAGGAAAGAAGATTCCACCTGAACATGAGGAAGAACTTCTGATCTGTGAAAGCTGTTCAGCAGTGGAACTTTCCGCCCCGGAGTGTGGTGGAGGCTCCTTCTTTGGAGGGTTTTAAGCAGAGGCTGGATGGCCATTTGTAAGGGGTGCTTTGAAGGTGATTTTCCTGCTTCTTAGCAAGGGGTTGGACCACAAGGTTTCTTCCAACTCAATGATTCCATTATTCTAAGATTTTTGTTCTTCAAGGGCAACTCAGTCATTTGAACAGGCCTGGTAGTCATCTCAGGCAGCAGCAGATACAGGATAAAGCAGCCTCACCCATTCTGTCACCAATATAAAAGGTCCAGTCAAAATATATTCCACACTATACGTGGAATTGAAGAGATGTGCCTTCTGTTTACAGTAAAATATGTTAGATTGGCCCAGCCAGGGCACCAGTCTGAAGTTTTGCTTTTCTTGTTTGCTTTTTAAGCTAGCAAATGACTGAGTTGTAAGCCTTCATCACCACCTACGTGGACTTTGTTCGGGAAGAGGGACTGACCAGCCACGTGAGGCATCACGAGCTGCAGTTCCTGCCCTACCATAACTATAATTATCACATGGCCACATTTTAATAACTTTATTTCATTTCACTTTCTTTTCTCCTCATGTCAGGAACAACTTGAGAAACTGCAAGTATTTTCTGGTGTGAAAGAATTGGCCATCTGCAAGAACGTTGCCCAGAGGACGCCCGGATATTTGATGTTTTACCATCTTTGTGGGAGGCTTCTCTCATGTCCCCGCATGGAGAGCTGGAGCTGACAGAGGGAGCTCATCCATGCTCCCTTTCGGATTCAAATCACCGACCTGTTAGTCTACAGTCCTGCTGGCACAAGGATTTAACTCATTGTGCCATTGGGGTGTGTGTGTGTGGAGGGGGGGGGGGGTCCTATTCCTTCATAGTGATTATGGTGAATTTCTGCAGTGAAACCCAAGTTTCACAGTTGTTCAGCTTGGTTCCTGGTTGTAAAACTATCAGTATTTATTTTTAAAGAATACATGCCAGCCAGCTAGCCACATATTTATTATTATTATTTATTTGTTTATTTAAAACTTTTATATACCGTTCTTCCCTAACCTCCATAGAGGGACTCAGAACATATACACCACAAGTCCTTCAGGTCTTCAATTCCCTTCTCTCAGGTTACAAAGAAATTGTGTTCAGTTGCTCAGGAACACAACTGTACGATTGGAATGGAATTTATGAGGGTTGAATGAAAAGTAATGCCTCCACCTTCATTACTTGGGTTTGGATGGGAATATTTTAATAAATCAAACGCAGAAATAATCCTTAGAATATGCTCTTTAACTACCACTATTCATTTTCCCACATAATCACCAGAGAATTGGATACATTTCTGCCAACAATTAACAAGTTTTCTGAAGCCGTTACGGAAGAAGTCGACACTCTGTTTCCACAACCCATCGTGCATAGATCAATCTGTCAACCTTTTGCTTGTGAAACTCGGTGGTTGCTGTCACAGGACATCCAACTCTTTGTTTGTCACGCAAGTCAGATGTTGTCACTTCAACATCTTTAAACTTAAAACATCTTTTAAAACATCACGGAAGAAGTCTATAGTCTGTTTCCGCAACCAGCGTTTCACAGTTCTCTCAACATACCCATCGTGCACAGATCTTCCGATAGCCAAGCAAAGCAGTAATGTGACCCACACGTTCTTGTGAAATATTGATTATGCTTGAAATTCCTCTGAGTGATCCGACGATCGTCCTGAATCAGTCTGTCAACCTTTTGCTTGTGAAACTCAGTGTTTGTCATGCAAGTCAGTGTTGCACTCCAGAGCAGGAAATAGCCCCTCTGACTATAAACACACCACACGTTGAGTGAAGGAACAATCCTTTTATTAAAACTTAGGGAAAAAGCCAGTAGAAATAAATGCTTGTAAAGGTAGAGAAGCTTCCAGAAAGCAATAAGGCATTCAACGGCAGCAAGATAAAACAGTGTCCAAACGTAGCAATCAAAAGCAATGCTCAAAAAGCATGAAGATACAATCCAAGGCACTGATTATACAGACAGGAATCAACCGAGAAGCAAGAACAGACCAGATGCTGCTAGTCAACTTGAAAGGCTAGAGAAAACCATGAAGACGAGACCACTTTAACAGGAATTCCATGAGGCTTGTGCTTGGTTTCCAAACGATGCCTGATCTGACAAGATTTCCTAAAGGCAAACCTTAAATCCCAAAAACTAGTTTCGTTTTCCTCCAGTCTTTGACAAATTCTTTTGGATCTACGTAAACACTGGGCCTCTTGTCGATTCTGGCTAATCTCCAGCCGCTGACTCTGCTTATCTGACTCCTCATTAACTTTACCAGGTGTCAGACTGTTTTCCAAACTAGAATATGGAGAGCTCACAGGTGGAGTAAACCTTTCTCCCAAGGCCTGACAGAAACATTCTCATGAGAATCTGCCCTTTGCACCGAAGCCTCTCTGTTGTCAGTGTCTGCATGAAACTTATTGACCAAAGTGTCTCCATCTTGCACTTCAGAGTCAGGCCCAGCATCCCCCACATCAGAAGTAACAGGAGACTGATTTCCCTCCTCATTATCCACATCAGACACAGAAACATCAGGAGACTGAAACACAATCACAGGTTCAATCACAGGTTTAATCACAGGCAGAGTCCCAACAGTCAGGCTGAGTCCCAGCATGTTCCCACCTCAGCATCTTTAAACTTATTCGCCCAATAATCAACACCACCATCACCATAAACAGCTTGCATTCTCTGATGAATCTCCTTTGGGGTGACACCTTCTGCTGTCAAGAATTCAATGATAATTTCCTTTCTATATTTGCAGCCATGCCTACTATACGGCTCCGGTCCAGCGTACCTGTCCAAACATATCTCCTTCTATCTCCCACCTTGGAGCTTAAGATTGTCTGGGGAAGCCCTGCTCTCGGCCCCGCCTTTGCCTCAAACACACTTGGCGGGGACGAGGGACAGGGCTTCTTGGTGGTGGAATTTGCTCCCCGTGGCAATTAGGTCATTGTCATCCCTCCTCACCTTTAGAAAAAAGGTTAAAATGTGGCTGTGGGACCAGGCCTTTGGGCAATCAGGTTAAAGGACAATAGATAATGTTTGATTATGGCATGGAAGAGGATTTGGATAAGTTAAGTGAAGTAATCATTAGTAGATGGCTAACTAAAAAGCCACCAGACGCGCAATAGCTAATCAGAGTGTAAGTATACTGTTTTAATCTTTATTTATTTAATGTTCATGTTTAATTGTTATATTTTTATTCTGTATTTTATGATGCGGCATTGAATTATTGCCAATTGTAAGCCACCCTGAATCCCCCCAGGGGTTGAGAAGGGCGGGGTAAAAACGTTCGAAATAAAATGACTGCACATTGCTTAAGTTGCATTGACTGACTGACTGTGCAGGGTTCTATACTTTGCACTTTAGCAATGCAACTGTTCAATGCTTAGGCTTCCCGCCAAAATGGAATTGTAAAGGAGAATCTACTGAACAAGCCAGTACCTGTCGCATTCCAGTACTGCCATCTGTTGAGGAGTTATGAAGGTGGAGGCATTACTTTTCCTTCCACCCTCATGGACATTTAATGCAACTTTCTACCAATGCAGAAAATGCATCCATAATTCCTTGTCGGAAACATGTATTCACATCTTTTTGATGCTGACCCTGTGAATCTGGCTCAGAAACTAATTGGCTGCCACAATAGGCAGGTGAGGAAGGGACATTGGCCTTCATACCACTTTATTTCAGTACTTAGCCTTGTTTCTCTTTTCAATCTTAGTTTAGCGGTACTTTCCTTCTAGTGCGTCATGTATATTGCAGAGTTGTATGTTCAGCATTATGATCCATCTGCATCCCAGATCAAATAGTTACTCTGGGCAAATGACGGCAATTTGTAGGTGCTAAAGGTTATTGTTTGCATTTATATCAAGCTAACTAAACAGGATATGAATTTGCTTTCATTCCTCCACCCTCTGGCTGAGTCATAATACACCTAGGTAGGTCAAAGATTATATATATATGATCTTTCAATGCATGGGCTCTTAAACACTGTTTGGTGCCTGTTCGTGAGTCGCGCAGCATGTCAAACCAAAGAAAGAACAGGGCTCTAATCATTGTCAATTACGATTTCTACAGAACTAAATCCGATGAGAGACTCCCGTCAAGACCTGGGGCTAGAAGGGAAGCAGATCCTCTGTTTAGAGCACTGTCCAAGTGCAACTATGCCGTGAGACTTTACTATGATTTGACAGCTAAGGAAATAGAAGAGCTTTATGAGGAAGGTATGTGAATTGCTTTGCTTTTGAAGTGGGGTCGGAAATTAGCAACAGGGACCAATAAACCATTGAAAGAGCTTGGTGTGTTTAGCTTGAAGAAGATGCATCAGAGCTGCCTTCAAACATTTGAAGGCCTATCATGCAGAATAGTTCTTAGTTGTTCTCAGTTGTTCCTGGGGCCAAGGTGAAGACCAATGGGAAGGGCAGGCTAGTAGATTTCACCAGAACTTTGGAATAAATTTCCTAAGCATGTTTGCAGCTTGGGAGTGATCCTGGACTCATCACTGAGCCTGGAAACCCAGGTCTCAGCAGTGGTCGGGAGAGCTTTTCATAGAATCATAGAATCAAAGAGTTGGAAGAGACCTCATGGGCCATCCAGTCCAACCCCCTGCCAAGAAGCAGGAATATTGCATTCAAATCACCCCTGACAGATGGCCATCCAGCCTCTGTTTAAAAGCTTCCAAAGAAGGAGCCTCCACCACACTCCGGGGCAGAGAGTTCCACGCTGAACGGCTCTCACAGTCAGGAAGTTCTTCCTCATGTTCAGATGGAATCTCCTCTCTTGTAGTTTGAAGCCATTGTTCCACGTCCTAGTCTCCAGGGAAGCAGAAAACAAGCTTGCTCCCTCCTCCCTGTGGCTTCCTCTGATCTGGCCACAGCGGTCCACACTCTTGTTACATCCCAAATAGATTACTGCAACGCTCTCTACGTGGGGTTGCCTTTGAAGACTGTTCGGAAACTGCAAGTAGTCCAACAGGCAGCAGCTAGACTACTCACTGGAGTGTCATATAGGGAGCGTACTACCCCCCTGCTATGTCAGCTCCACTGGCTGCCAATCCAGTTCCGACCACAATTCAAATTTATTTATTTGTTTGTTTCGTACATTTCTATCCCGCCCTTCTTCCCATAAGGGGACTCAGGGTGGCCTCACATAAGCATCAAATGACGCTAACAACATATACACCATAAAATGACAATTAAAACAGTAAAATCATTTTAAAAACATTATACAAAATCATAAATATATTCATTTAAGAATACATTAACGTGCCAGTAAAGCCAAAACCAAGCCAAAATTCCTTTCCATATTGCCGCTATCCTCTAGTCGAACGCCTGGCCCAGAGCCAGTTCTTCAATTGTCTTCTGAAGGACAGGAGGGAGGTGGCCAACCTGATGTCCTTAGGGACAGAATTCCACAGATGGGGGCCACTGCCGAGAAGGCCCTGTCTCCCATCCCCACCAACCGCATTTGTGAGGGTGGTGGGATCGAGAGCAGGACCTTTCCTGATGATTTTAAGCTACATTCATAGCAGGATACGTTCAGACAGGTAATCTGAGCCAGAACCGTTTAGGGTTTTAAAGGTTAAAACCAGCACTTTGAATTTATTTATATTTATTTATTTCGGTTTCTTCTACCCCGCCCTTCTCACCCCGAAGGGGACTCAGGGCGGCTTACAAAAGCAAAGGCACAATTCGATGCCGCATCACATAACAGAATTGTGCTCGGAAGCTGATCAGTAGCCAGTGGAGCTGGCACAACAAAGGACTAGAATGCTCCCTGTACGCCGCTCCAGTTAACAACCTCGCTGCTGACCGTTGGACTAATTGAAGCTTCTGAGAAGTTTTCAGAGGCTGCCCCACATAGTGCTGCTTTTGACCTATAAAAACCTATATGGTTCCAGACCAGCGTACTTGTCCAAACGTATCTCCTTCTACGTCCCACCTAGGAGCTTAAGATCTTCTGGGGAGGCCCTGGTCTTGGCCCCGCCTCTATCACAAACACACTTGGCAGGGATGAAGGACAGGGCCTTCTTGGTGGTGGACCCCCACCTGTGGAATTCTCTCCCCAGGGAAATAAGGCTGTATTCATCCTTCCTCACCTTTAGAAAGAAGTTAAAAACGTGGATGTGGGACCAGGCCCTTGGGTAACTATGAGACTATGACAATGACAATGACAACTATTGCTATGGTAATGGAGTATGGACAAGCCTGATGAGTCTCCAACTACAGAATTCGGCTAGATAATGGCCAGTGTTTTCGTAGATTTTAATTGTATTGACTCAATGTTTTTAACTGTGTATATATAATTATTGTTTCTGTTCTGTATTTTATTATGTGTACATGGAGGCATCCAATTGTTGCTGGCTGGAAGCTGCCCTGTGCCCCCCCCCCCCGGGGGGTTGAGAAGGGTGGGGTAAAAATAATAATAATATTTAATAATATTAATAATATCAAAATAATAATAAATAATAAATATCAGTAATATCTGTTTGACAGTGGACCTCATTGTCTTGGAAGGTAGTTGACTATCTTTTACCAGAGGTATTAAAGTAGCCATCTCTTGATGATATCTGTAGGGATATCTTTGATTATAGATCCTGTACTGAGCAGGTAGATAGACTAGATCAGTGGTTCTCAGCTTTTAGACTTGCCAGTATTTTAAAATTCAGTTTCCAGATCCTCCAACCATTGGAGAATACTTGTGTGGTGGAAGCCCTTTCCTTGGAAACTTTTAATCAGAGGCTGGGTGGTCATCTGTCAGGGGTACTTTAATTGTGCTTTTCCTGCATGGCAGGGAGTTGGACTAGATGGCCCATGTGGTTTCTTCCAACTCTATTATTTGATGAAATACTAAGCACAGGATGGAAAATGAGGAAGAAAGGTAAAAGAGTGTCCGAAATCCTAAGACTCCAATCTGAAACCTCTTATTCTAGGAACTTGTTGTTGGCTAGTCTTAAGGCCCTGTCTCAGAACCCTCCACTGTCATAGATATGGTGCATAAGTAGGGGAAACAAAGCCTTTCAAACCCTGCTCTTCCAAACGTGAACTAAACTACTTCCCAAGGTAGAGCTATCCAAATCTGTCACTACTTACTTGGAGAAGGGAAGAAAGGGTGATCCTAGAGACATTTGTTATATTCTTACTACCTTTAGTCTTCAGTTATGTGTGCATTTACCTGGAAGTAAGTTCCATAGAATCCAATGAGGCTGGGTGTTTTATTCCTTTAGTTCAACGTTTCTCAACCTGGGGGTCGGGAAACCTGGGAGGTTGTGAGGGGGTGTCAGAGGCCAAAGACCATCGGAAAGCACAGTATTTTCTGTTGGTCATGGGGGTTCTGTGTGGGAAGTTTGGCCCAATACTATCATTGGTGGGGTTCAGAATGCTCTTTGATTGAAGGTGAACTATAAATCCCAGTGTAAAGAGGCCACCAGTTTGTAACGGTTTGTAAAGGAGCCACCACTTTATAAGGACTTACTAAATTGATAACACAACTAATGGCTTGTAATATTGAATTGGTCTTTCTGCAATGTGTAGCGTGGCTTAACTTGAAAGTATTTGTAACAGAGACTTGGCTTTAGAAGAAACTGTAACAAGTTTATTGAAGTATACAAGAAGCTTGATGGTTTCAATGTTTCTTAGCTTGTAGAAGCACATATCTTCAGAGGTTACATTTATAACATTTCATAAAACAACTCTTAAGAGAACTATTCCTTTCACTAAACAGGTTTTAAACTTATTCTCCTTCAAAATGTGTTTCTTTCTTTAATAGATTACTTCAGGCAGAAGTTTATTCTTTCCTTATGTTATTTCTGTTGCAGTAAAGACTCTTATTAGGGTTCTCTCCCCTTTTTCCTCATACACTGACTAATAATATAAATAAGTCAACTCGACCTATCTAAACTACACAGGCTAAAAGCCATAACCTTCCTGATTCTCAACTCAGTAGAATCAGCCTTTCCCTGTAGTTCTTAGACTACAGACTACCTTACTGGTTCTCACACAACAGAACCAGCCTTCCCTGTAGTTCGCTGGCTACAGACTAACTTACTGGTTCTCAACACACAACAGAACCAGCTTTCCCTGTAGTTCACTGACTACAGACTAACTTACTGGTTCTCAACACACAACAGAACCAGCCTTCCCTGTAGTTCGCTGACTACAAACTAACCGTTTTAAAATGGCTGCCCTGCCAAGTGGCAGTTGGCTCCGCCCCTTTTTCCATGACAATCCAGCTCAAAGTGAGTTGAGCTGGCTACCCCACCCCCCCAGTTATGCTAGTTTAAATACTTACCCTTTTAAACACCTATCTATTATTATACATAACTGTAGATTAAAACTCACACTTCACCACACCCAGTAACTACAACTCCAAAATGTCAAGGTCTATTTTCCACAAACTCCATCAGTGTTCACATTTGGGCATACTGAGTATTCATGCCAAGTTTGGCCCAGATCTATCATGGTTTGAGTCCACAGTGCTCTCTGGATGTAGGTGAACTACAATTCCCAAACTCAAGGTCAATGCCCACCAAATCCTTCCAGTATTTTCTGTTGGACATGGAAGTTCTGTGTGCCAAGTTTGGTTCAATTCCATCATTGGTTGAGTTCAGAATGCTATTTGATTGTAGGTGAACTATAAATCCCAGCAACTACAACTCCCAAATAAAATCAATCCCCCCCCCCCCCCACACCCCACCAGTATTCAAATTTTGGCATATCAGGTATTTGTATCAAATTTGGTCCAGTGAATAAAAATCTATCCTGCATATCAGATATTTACATTACAATTCATAACAGTAGCAAAATTATTGTTATGAAGAAGCAACAAAAATAATGTTATGGTTGGGAGTCACCACAATATGAGGAACTATATTAAGGGGTCATGGCATTAGGAAGGTTGAGGACCACTGCTTTAGTTGATGCAGTTCGGTTGTTCTTTTTGATCTTTAGTCTTGACAATAAATCAACTTTGTGATATTATGGGGAAAACATAATATAAATTGATGAAATAATACTGGCATATTCTTTTTTCCTCCTGCAGAATGCCATGCAGATCACGGGGACTGTTTTGTGAGCATCATTTCCAGTCACGGCCAGGAAGGGAGTGTGTTTGACTGTGAAGGACAGCCAGTTCTGCTCACACGGATTTTCAAGGCATTATCACCCGAAAGATGTCACAATCTAACAGGAAAGCCCAAAATCTTCTTCATACAGGTAAGCTGCCAGTGTAAAATTTCAGCGTGTCAAGCAGTGTTTCTCAAACAGATATTTGAAAGATGCATTGCAAGAACTTATATAGTCCAATACACCTGGAAGGCACCTGGTTGAGGGAAGCTACTATAATGATGTAGTGGTTGATTAACACTTACTTTAGTTAGGCGATCCCTCATGGTCCGAGTAGGATAATCCTCCAGGGTGGGTCCGTAGGTCCCTATTCTTGATCTGCATCATCTCCCACAGTGAGGACATTGGTTTCCAGGTGAAAGGCGGCCCTGGTCGGGGTTGGCTTGACGCGCCTTCCTCTTGGCACGTTTCTCTCTTTCGCCCTCCATTAGTGCATCTTCAAATTCTGCAGCACTGCTGGTCACAGCTGACCTCCAACTGGAGTGCTCACAAGCCAGGGCTTCCCAGTTCTCAGTGTTTATGCCAAAGTTTTTAAGGTTGGCTTTGAGACCATCTTTCAATCTCTTTTCCTCTCCTCCAACATTCCTTTTTCCGTTCTTGAGTTCAGAGTAGAGCAACTGCTTTGGGAGACGATGGTCAGGCATCCGGACAACATAGCCGGTCCAGCGGAGTTGATGGTGGAGGACCATTGCTTCAATGCTGGTGGTCTTTGCTTCTTCCAGCATGTTGACATATGTCCGCTTGCCTTCCCAAGAGATTTGCAGGATTTTCCGGAGGCAGCGCTGATGGAATTGTTCCAGAAGTTACATGTAACATCTGTAGACAGTCCACATTTCGCAGGAATATAGCAGGGTTGGGAGGACAATAGCTTTATAAACAAGCACCTTGGTATCCCTACGGATGTCCCGGTCCTCAAACACTCTCTGCTTCATTTGGAAAAATGCTGCACTCGCAGAGCTCAGGCGGTGTTGTATTTTGGTGTCGATGTTTACTTTGGTGGAGAGGTGGCTGCCAAGGTTGAGTTACAATTCATAAGCTGTTGCAGAGGTCCATAACACAATATCAATTTCTGTTTTTAATTTAATACTGACTGCATAAAAACCCTTTTAAAGTTGTGCTAATGCTACAAGAGATGCTATTTTAGAAGTACAGTTATGTTCAGAGGCTGCTGACCTACTGGCCTCTGCTCTTGAATCCAGATGGAAAATGCTTTATTGTTACAATGGCATGTAAATTCTGTGCGAAAGGACCCTTATTTATTTGTTTACTTCATTTATATCCCGTCCTTCTCGCCCCAAAAGCGACTCAGAGCAGCCTTACAGAAAGGCAATAATTCAATGCCATAAACATATGAAGGTTGAATGAAAAGTAATGCCCTCACCTTCATAACTCTTCAACGGATGGCAGCACTGGTATGAGGCAGGTACTGGCTTGTTCAGTAGACTCTCCTCTACAGTTCCATTTTGTCAAGAAGCCTTAGCATTGAAAGGTTGTGTTGTTAAAGTGTGAAGTATGGAACCCTGCGCAGTCAGTCAGTCAATGCGACTTAAGCAACGTGCAGTCATTGAATTCTTGGCAGCAGAAGGGGATTCATCAGAGAATGGAAGCTGTTTATAGTGATTGTGTTGACGTGAGTACTATGCGTCGTTGGGCAAGTAAGTTTAAAGATGTAGAGGTGGGAACATCTGACTTGCATGACAAACCAAGAGTTGGACGTCCTGTGACAGCAACCACCGAGTTTCACAAGCAAAAGGTTGACAGATTGATTCAGGACGATTGTCGTATCACTCAGAGAGAAATTTCAAGCATAATCGGCATTTCACAAGAATGTGTGGGTCACATTATTGCTTAGCTTGGCTATCGGAAGATCTGTGCACAATGGGTTGCGGAACCAGAGTGTCGACTTCTTCTGTGACGGCTTCAGAAAACTTGTTCATTGTTGGCAGAAATGTATCCAATTGTCTGGTGATTATGTGGAAAAGTGAATAGTGGTAGTTAAAGACCACATTCTAGGGATTATTTCTGCATTTGATTTATCAAAATATTCCCATCCAAACCCAAGTAACAAAGGTGGAGGCATTACTTTTCATTCAACTCTCGTACATACAGTAAAATAAACACATACATTGAAACCAAGAAATTAAAACAATTATTAAAATCACATTGTCTAAAATCAAGATCCAAGGCCATTCCATTAGTCATTTCACTGTTCCATATTCTCATATTGCACTAACTTGCTAGCCAAGAACTCGATCCCATAACCATGTTTTTACCTTCTTCCTGAAGGTCAGGAGGGAGGGGGCTGCTCTAATTTCGCTGGGGAGGGAATTCCATAGCCGAGGGGCCACCACTGAGAAGGCCCTGTCTGAGAAGGCACCGCTTGTGCGAAGGAGGGGGGACCAAGAGTAGGGCCTCCCTAGAAGATCTTAACCTCTGAAGTGGATCATAGGGGGAGATACCGGTAAGCTGGGCCAGAACCGTTTAGGGCTTTATAGGCTAAATCCAGCATTTTGAATTGTGTTCAGTAGCAGACTGGCAGCCAGTGGAGCTGATATAACAGGGGGGTTGTATGCTTCCTGTATGCCGCCCCAGTGAGGAATCTGCTGCCATTCGTTGGACCACTTGAAGCTTCTGAACAGTCTTCAAAGGCAACCCCATGTTGAGCAGGTTGCAGTAGTCTATTCTTGACAATCCTATTCATATTCAAAATGATTTTTTTGCCATAACAGCTTTAAAAAATTAAAGGTATCACATCAGGACTCTGGAGGTTTCTAACAGATTACTCTTCTGGAATTTGAGCATTATATGAATTCAGATTGGCATGAACGAATTTAAATGCTTTCATTTGATGTGTCAAAACAGATTCTGTGAAAATACATGAAAGGCCAACCTGACCCAACTCAATGAAACACATGTTTACTTTAGACAATGCACGATTAATGCACAGCAGTGCCTTTGGTTTCACTTCAAGTGCATGCATATGTATATGAGTCACATGTCAAAAGACAGGGGAGTGTTTGTTTTTTCCCATTCGTCATCAAGGATTAAATTGTTTTCTGTTCCACGAAATTTCCTGGTCTCATGGTATCAGCATTAACACCTAGCACGCTGAAGCATGCCTGGTGTTTGACTTGTGATTCTAAGGAATTTCCCCCTTATAGCAAATACCAGATTCAACAAAGAGATTTCCCTTTAAACATAACAGTGGTGGGGAAAGTCCCATGATTCCTGTTTAATGACCAATATGATCATGACTTCCTGAAAATGTTATCTGAATATCGTAAAAATGCATAAGTTGTAAAGTTGCATTTAATAGTCCATCTCTTCTGAGGTTGGATTGTAGCTTAAAGGAAATTGAAACTCATAACAGGAGACCTGGAGTTCAGAGAAATATGGTTTCAATCATCTTAGCACAGTGATTCTCAACCTGTGGTCCACAAGAACTAAAATATGGTCCGCGCCCCTGCCATTACTACACAGTTGCAACAAGAGTGACTGGTCTTGAGTGAGAGAGGAGATTCCATCTAAACACTAGGAAGAACTTCCTGACTGTGAGAGCCGTTCAGCAGTGGAACTCTCTGTGGTGGAGGCTCCTTCTTTGGAAACTTTTAAGCAGAGGCTGGATGGCCATTTGTCAGGGATGATTTGAATGCAATATTCCTGCTTCTTGGCAGGGGGTTGGACTGGATGGCCCATGAGGTCTCTTCCAACTCTTTGATTCTATGATTCTATGGTCTCACAAAACCCTCTTTTGGTGCCAAGGCTTATTAAATATGGTTTTCTGTGGGTGAGCAGATGGTGACTACTGGATGGCATATTTCTGTATCTGTTGTACTCCAGGACAGGAAAAGCCCTCTGATTTTAAAACACCACACCATTGAATGGAAAACAATCCTTTTATTGAAGATAATTAGAAAGCTGCAAGTAAAAAGCACTTAAAAGAAATAGGTAAATCCAATTAGGTAAGGAGATAAACAGGAGCAAAAATAATCCAGGGTAAAGTTCACCAAAGTCCATAAAACAAAGTCCACATTTCCCTAATATAATTCAGGAAAACAGGAAACATTAATCCAAGGCAGGAGTAGGCAGTCCAAACCATGAACAACAAATACTTAAACAAGAATCTTCCAAGAAAAGCTTCCATGAAACATAGGACGAGAACTATATTTGATTCCAACAATGCTTTATATTGGATCCCATGTCGGATACTTCCCAAGTGTCTAGGATGTTGAGAGCTGTGCTGGCAGTATTGTAAACTACCAGCAGGTTCAACCAAGCCAGAGTGGTCTCAACTGAGAAGTAGAACTAAGTGCACCCAACCCATTTAACTATGGTGAAACAAAATCTATATTGGCTCGGGTGTCGCCCAGGATAATAAGGCCCGTGGCAAGTGCTTCTCCTGGGCACTCATCAACAAGTGGGCTATAGGAACCAGGACACACTGCTGAGCAACCCAGGGCGTGGGCCTATAATGCAACTGGAAGCAAAACAAGTATTATTATTATTATTATTATTATTATTATTTGAAACACAACAAGATGAGTCCACAACAAACAAGATCACTCTGCTGGCCGTTGTATTGGATCACACGTCGGACACTTCCCAAGTGTCTAGGACTGTGTGATGTATTGGCAAATGATGTGTGCAGATCCCAGTAAAGTTGCCTTTTGTAGCTAGCAGATGGTAATTTTGTCAGCGCCGATTGTGTTTAAGTGCAGGCCAAGGTCTTTAGGCACTGCACCCAGTGTGGTGATCGCCACTGGGACCACCTTGACTGGCTTGTGCCAGAGTCTTTGCAGTTTGATCTTTAAATCCTCGTATCATGTCAGCTTTTCCAGTTGTTTCTCTTCAATCCTGCTGTCACCTGGGATTGCAACATCGACAATCCATACTTTGTTTTTTAACACAATCGTGAGTTTAGGAGAATTGGGCTCCAAAACTCTGTCTGTCTGAATCTGGAAGTCCCAGAGCTTGACGTGTTCATTCTCTGTAACTTTTTCTGGCTTATGATCCCATCAATTCTTTGTCACAGACAGATGGTATTGGTGGCACCAATAATAATAATAATAATAATAATTATTATTATTATTATTATTATTATTATTATTATTATTCCATAGAATCATAAGAGCTGGAAAAGACACAAGGGCCATCCAGTCCAATGCCCTGCCATTTTTGGAAGAATTAATTGAGGGGATGGTGTTGGAGGATTCCTGTTTAGCACCTTATATTTGTCATTCCAGGGTCAGGGTTCTGCTATTTAGCACATAGATGAAATGGCAGGGAGAATTTGCCTGGTGATGTATTGGAGAGCCCAGTTTCTCCAGTATGTTGATGACAGCCTTCTCTTCTCCTTCGCTTTTTCACCTAAATCTCAGCAAGATGTTTTGATTCTAAATTATGGTTTGCTATCAGAAATAGTTCAGATGGTTAGACAACACAGATGTTCTCCTAATCAGCTAATCATGGATGGAATAGATTCCAACGAATATGCACAAATTCAAATTGATGGTCATGGCTTAAAGACCTTATACTATATGCCTTGTGTCCAGGTTATCTGCAGGATATATATTTCCATATTTTTGAAAGAGGCAGCTCATCTACAAGGGCTGAATAAAAAAGTAATGCCTCTACCTTCATAACTCCTCAACAGATGGCAGTACTGGTATGCGGCAAGTACTGGCTTGTTCAGTGGACTCTCCTCTACAGTTCCATTTTGACAGGAAGCATTAGCATTGAATGGTTATGTTGTTAAACTGCAAAGTAAGGAACTCTGCACACATGCTAAGTCACTGCGACTTAAGCAACATGCAGTCATTGAATTCTTGACAGCAGAAGGTGTCACTTCAACATCTTTAAAACATACTAGCCCAGCGATGCAAAGTATTAGAGAAGGAAGGGAAGAGGAAGAGAAGGAAGGAAAGAAGGAGAGAAGGAAAGAAAAAAGAGAAGGAAGGAAGGAAGGAAGGAAAGAGAGAAAGAATAATAATAATAATAATAATAATAATAATACTTTATTTGTACCCCGCTACCATCTCCCCATGGGACTCGATGCGGCTTACATGAGGCCAAGCCCAAAATACATCAAACAACATCAATAACACATTATTATTATTATTATTATTAAACTTTATTTGTACCCCGCTAGCATCTCCCGAAGGACTTGATGCGGCTTACAAAGGCCAAGGCCTCAACACACAATATAACAATACAAAACCTAAGGCAAATTAAAAACAATTAAAGCAATATAAACAACAAGCAATAAACAATACACTAAGACACAATAAAACTGGGCCGGGCCAGAGTAATGGGTACAGGATTAAAAGTGCTGATGTGACAGGTGGTATATAAGGCTTATAGGGCAAGTGCAGTGTGCAGCGTGCGGCAATCTTAGTTCTAATAAAGTGCTTCTGGGACTTGGTATTGGAGATTTCCTATTCTGGAAAGGCACATCGGAACAGCCAGGTCTTCAAGTTCTTTCTAAAGACTGCCAATGTAGGGGCCTGTCTAAGATCTTTGGGGAGGGTGTTCCAGAGTCGGGGGGCCACCACAGAAAAGGCCCTGTCTCGTGTCCCCACCAAACGCGCTTGCGACGCAGGCGGGATCACAAGCAGGGCCTCTCCAGATGAACGAAGTGAACGCGTGGGTTCGTAGACGGAGATGCGGTCACGCAGGTAGGATGGTCCCAAACCGTTCAGGGCTTTGTAGGTAAGCACCTGCACCTTAAAGTACTCACATCAACATAATCACCATAAACAGCTTGCAATCTTTGATTAATCTCCTTTGGGGTGAGACCTTCTGCTGCCAAGAATTCAATGACTGCACGTTGCTTAAGACGCAATGACTGACCGTCTGTGCAGGGCTCCATACTTCACACTTTAACAACACAACTGTCCAATGCTAAGGCTTCCCACCAAAATGGAATTGTAGACAAGAGTCTACTGAACAAGCCAGTACTGCCATCTGTTGAGGAGTTATGAAGGTGGAGGTATTACTTTTCATTCAACCCTCGTACATGGGGTAAAAGGGAGACACCATTTTGTTCTGGACCTGGACCCATTGAGCATGGAGCTGCTGTTAGAAGGCCAAGGAAAAGCCATTTTAATTAATTGTGTTTTTGTGTTTTTAAGGCCTGCCGTGGAGAGGACATTGATCGTGGCATATTCCTCGAGACAGACGGTGGTGAAGCACAGGTTGACTGTTTCTCGCACTATCTCTCCATCCCTGAAAACACTGCAGTCATGTTTTCATGTTGCCCAGGTACATGCATCAACAAACACTCTTTGCACATTTATTCCAAAACACATTCCACCAAATATGCCCAAGTTAGTGTGCATGCAAATTGGAAGAAGGATGTTTTATTTGCCTTTAGGAATAAGTATTATTGGGAAAGTAACAGGCAGAAGGTAAATAAAGCTATACTATTCAGTTGTGTTTTAGAGAAGCAGTGTTTGCTCCCTTCGTCAGTCTTAAAGTCTTCGTAGGTTGAGCATCCTTTACCTGGAAATTTGAAACTGTTCATAATATATAAATGCATATAAATATTGTGGGACTGCACAACTAGCATTTCATACAGTTGTTCAGGAGTGTAGATTGAAGCTTGGTAGTTGCTGATCCTACTATTACACAACCTCAGGAACCTCAGAAAATCAGAAGGGTAGAAAACTATATATTTATTGTATGTATTTAATTTTAACAATTATATTTAATTTAAATACATGTGTGTGGGGTGGGGTATAGAGAGAGAGAGTGAGAGGTCCCATCGTTTAATTTAAATAATCTTTTATTTAAAAGTTTATTGGGGTTTTTTAACTTGCCTTATGTAACAAAATAACTTAGAATCATAGAATCATAGAATCAAAGAGTTAGAAGAGACCTCATGGGCCAGCCAGCCCAACACCCTGCCAAGAAGCAGGAATATTGCATTCAAATCACCCCTGACAGATGGCCATCCAGCCTCTGCTTAAAAGCTTCCAAAGAAGGAGCCTCCACCACACTCCGGGACAGAGAGTTCCACTGCTGAACGGCTCTCACACTTCACTGTTTTAGTCATATTTATAGCTTGACATGGGTGGATTGAAGTGCTATCATGTTGCAGAATAGGAGCCCCCAGTGGCACAATGGGTTAAACCCTTGTGCTGGCAGGACTGAAGACTGACAGGTTGGAGGTTCGAATCCGGGGAGAGCACGGATGAGCTCCCTCTGTCAGCTCTAGCTCCCAATGCGGGGACATGAGAGAAGCCTCTCCAAAAGGATGGTAAAACTTCAAAATATCCCCTGAGCAACGTCTTTGCAGATGGCCAATTCTCTCACACCAGAAGCGACTTGCAGTTTCTCAAGTTGCTCCTGACACGGGGGGGAAAAACCATATTTATTTATTTATTATTTTAGACCTGAGAAACTGCAAGTCGCTTCTGGTGTGACATAATTGGCCGTCTGCAAGGACGTTGCCCAGGGTTAAACCCTTGTGCCAGCAGGACTGAAGACCGACAAGTCAGAGGTTTGAATCTGGGGAGAGCACGGATGAGCTCCCTCTGTCAGCTCTAGCTCCCCATGCAGGGACATAAGAGAAGCTTCCCATAAAGGATGGTAAAACATCAAAACTCCATAAAGGATTTTTTAAAAACTTGCATTATTTACCAAAATAACTTGACTTCTGGTGTGAGAGAATTGGCCGTCTACAAGGATGTTGCCCAGGGTTAAACCTTTGTGCCAGCAAAACTGAAGACCGACAGGTCGGAGGTTTGAATCTGAGGAGAGCACAGATGAGCTCCCTCAGTCAGCTCTATCTCCCCATGCGGGGACATAAGAGAAGCTTCCCATAAAGGATGGTAAAACATCAAAATCCCACAAAGGATGAGTTTTTTTTTTTACTTGCCTTATGTACCAAAATAACTTGACTGCTTTAGTCATATTTACAGCTTGACATGGGTGGATTGAAGTGCTATCATGTCGCAGAACGGGAGCCCCAAGTGACACAATGGGTTAAACCCTTGTGCAGGCAGGATTGATGACTGATAGGTCAGCAGTTTGTATCTGGGAAGAGCGCGGATGAGCTCCCTCTGTCAGCTCTAGCTCTCCATGTGGGGACATGAGAGAAGCCTCTCACAAAGGATGGTAAAACTTCAAAATATCCGGGCATCTCCTGAGCAATGTCCTTGCAGACAGTCAATTCTCTCACACTAGAAGCAACTTGCAGTTTCTCAAGTTGCTCCCAACATGAAAAAAATATATTGCAGAATGTCTCAGATCAGCCTTATGCAACTTGCAGGTACAAGCTCAACGAAGGACAGTATTAAGAGTGAAGAGAGAGGGGATCAGGAGACAGTTCCACCTTGTCTCCTGTGCTATGTTAATAATATAATATAATATATTGTATATACATATAATATTTATAATATTATAATGTAATGCAATATAATACTACTAACAATATATTATAATTATATATTTATATTACATGTGATATTACTAATAATATTACAATATAATGATATAATACAATATAGTAATATTTAATACTGATGTTGTACTATGCTAATAATATAATATATTGTATGTATATACATATATATCTTGTAAGCCGCTGTGAGTCCCCTTCGGGGTGAGAAGGGCAGCATATAAATGTCGTCAATAAATAAATTGACAATGGTACATATTGACAAGCTGGAATGTGTCCAGAGGAGGGCGACTAAAATGATCAAGGGTCTGGAGAACAAGCCCTATGAGGAGCGGCTTAGGGAACTGGGCATGTTTAGCCTGAAGAAGAGAAGGCTGAGAGGAGATATGATAGCCATGTATAAATATGTGAGAGGAAGCCACAGGGAGGAGGGAGCAAGTTTGTTTTCTGCTTCCTTGGAGACTAGGACGCGGAACAATGGCTTCAAACTACAAGAGAGGAGATTCCATCTGAACATTAGGAAGAACTTCCTGACTGTGAGAGCCGTTCAGCAGTGGAACTCTCTGCCCCGGAGTGTGGTGGAGGCTCCTTCTTTGGAAGCTTTTAAGCAGAGGCTGGATGGCCATTTGTCAGGGGTGATTTGAATGCAATGTTCCTGCTTCTTGGCAGGGGGTTGGACTGGATGGCCCATGAGGTCTCTTCCAACTCTTTGATTCTATGATTCTATGATTCTATGAAATAAATAAATATTCACATTAATATTTGTTCCGTGGCATTTCCAGGCTATGTCTCCTTTATCAACCAATGGGAATCGATGTTCATCAAAGCCTTACTGGAACTGTTAGAAGGGGAGGAGCGCCGTCTTGAAATTGCAAATTTGATGACCCGAATTATGTGGAAAGTTGCCTTCCATTGTGAAGCGAGAGGAACGTATGCCGGCTGCAAAGAGATGCCCTGCTTTGTGACCAATATGGTGGAATGTGTTTACCCATTTTCGTCATCAGGTAGCCATAGGACCCAAGAAAGGACAGAATAGCAACATAGATAAGGATAACCCATACGTCAACGTTGGCAGTGGCCTCAGCACAAAAAGGACCACCGGCTTGCATAAGAAATGCAATATTTTTATGAACTGAAATGGCAGCCCATTTACTCTCCTCTAGAGCAGGACTTCTTAAACTTTTTCCACTTGGAACCTCTTTCAGACTGAGACATGTTTTCATGACCCCAGGTATATTTATATAAATAGGAATGTAATGTTCGTTTGTGGGATTAACATAACTCACAAATCACTGGACGAAATGATACCAGATTTGGACACAATACACCTATCAGGCCAACAAGTGACCATCACTCATGAAAAAACTGAAAATCACAGTGGAAGAGACATAAAAAATCCAAAAATAAAAAAATTAATTACAATGCATGCGCAAAACCACATATATACACTTATACACAAATATATACACACACATATACACATATAGACACACACAAAACACAAAATACACAGACTGGGCCACAGCAAGGTGTGGCAGGGGACGGCTAGAAAATAAATCTATATAAATAAAAATGTAATGTTTGTTTGTGGAATTAACACAACTCAAAAACCACTGGAAGAATTGACACTAAATTTGGACACAATACAACCATCGTAAAATATTGAAAAACACAGCAGAAAAGACTTTTAAAGCCAAAAAACAAAACAAAAAATACATTACAACTCATGTGCAGAAGCACATATATACACAAACACAAATATACATAAATAAATGCACACACAAAACACATAGACACAGAAAGGGGGAAGGAAGGAAGGAAGGAAGGAAGGAAGGAAGGAAGGAAGGAAGGAAGGAAGGAGAGAAGGAAGAAAAGAGAGAAAGGTAGAGAAGGAAAAAAGGAGAGAGAGAAATAAAAAAAGTGAAAGAAGGAAGGAAAGAGAAAGGGAAGGAAGGAGAGAAGGAACGAAGGAGAGGAAGGAAGGAAGGAAGGAAGGAAGGAAGGAAGGAAGGAAGGAAGGAAGGAACCAAAAAGCAAAGGAAGCGAGGAAATAAACAGGTAGAAAAAAGAAGAGAAAGAGGGAGGGAAAGAAAAAGAGGGAAGGAAGGAAAGAAGGAGGGAAGGAAGGAGAGAAAGAAAGAAGGAGAGAAAAAGGGAGGGAAGGTTGGCCACTGCAACGCGTGGTAGGTACAGCTAGTATCTATATAAATAAGAATGCAATGTGCATTTGTGGGATTAACATAACTCACAAACAACTGGACGAAATGATACCAAATTTGGACACAAGACACCTATCAGGCCTACGAGTGACCATCACTCACAAAAACACTGAAAAGCAAAGCAGAAGAGACTTAAAAAGCCAAACAAGCAAAAAGATGCTACAGCACATGTGCAAAATGACTCCCCTGGCAAACAAAACACACAATAGCATATCCACACTCTCTTTTGGACTACAGCTCCAAGCATCCCTTAGACTAGGAGTAGAATCACCTTGCTTCAGACACCAAACAGCACACAAGCAATAGTCTTTATGGTGTATCAAAGTAAAAGATAAAAAGTTCAAAAAGGCAAAAGTATAATTCCAAAGATCAATATAAGGGAACACTGGAAAACAGGATCCACGAAGATATAAGCAAGGCAAAGTCCCACAGAGTCCTGAAACCATGAACATGAAAACTGCAAGATAATTCCCAAGCCTCTTGGCTGAAGCAAGAAGTTGCTCTGACACTGGGTATTTTCAAACAGCCTGTTTAATACCCTTTGGAAAACATAGAATCATAGAATCAAAGAGTTGGAAGAGACCTCATGGGCCATCCAGTCCAACCCCCTGCCAAGAAGCAGGAATATTGCATTCAAATCACCCCTGACAGATGGCCATCCAGCCTCTGCTTAAAAGCTTCCAAAGAAGGAGCCTCCACCACACTCCGGGGCAGAGAGTTCCACTGCTGAACGGCTCTCACAGTCAGGAAGTTCTTCCTCGTGTTCAGATGGAATCTCCTCTCTTGTAGTTTGAAGCCATTGTTCCGCGTCCTAGTCTCCAAGGAAGCATAAAACAAGCTTGCTCCCTCCTCCCTGTGGCTTCCTCTCACATATTTATACATGGCTATCATATCCCCTCTCAGCCTTCTCATGAAGGCATTCCTCTGGCCCTTGACCTCCCTTTCTCTCTTGCTAGCAATTCTCACACTCCTTCGAACCTCAAATTCCAAATGATCAGCCCGATCTAAAGCTCCGGCGTCATCAAGGTTTATTTGTTTATTAGTGCTTTTTTGCTCATTATCTGGCTGAGAACAACTGTCCTCCCTTCCTGAATCAGAATGTTCCTGGTTTTCAGTAGTTGCATTATCAGCAACAGCATCCCTTGCTGTAGGAAAAAAACTGAACTTTTATACCCTGTTCTTCCTCATCTATCACCGCTTTGCACCTGACTGTGAATCTGAATCCCATCATCCTCATCAGACTCTTTGACACTATCACTCTGTGATTCCAGCTGAGTCACAACACCAGGCCCTTTAGGAGAGGAGGAGGATGCAAATGCACTGCTTCCAAGATGCAAGCTTTCTTCTCCGTGGATTTCTTTAAGAGCATCCCAATCCCTGCATATTTCCCATTTCCTGTTCCTCAACTGCAACTCCCATCAATCCTCCAGGTAGATAGATTAGATGGAGATAGATAGATAGGTAAGTTGATGGATCAGGGGGATGCTGGGAGTTGCAGTCCAAGAATAGGTAGAGAAGGAAGAAAGGGGAGAAAGGGGAAGGGGAAAAAAGGGGGAGAAGGAAGGGAAGAGGAAGAGAAGGAAGGAAAGCAGGAGAGAAGGACAGAAAAAAGGGAAGGAAGGAAGGAAAGAGAGAAATAATAATAATAATAATAATAATAATAATAATACTTTATTTGTACCCCGCTACCATCTCCCCGGTGGCGCAGTGGGTTAAAGCACTGAGCTGCTGAGCTTGTTGAGCGGCGTGAGCTTCCACTTTCAGCCCTAGCTTCTGCCAACCTAGCAGTTCGAAAACATGCAAATGTGAGTAGGTTAATAGGTACCGCTCCGGCAGGAAGGTAACGGCGCTCCATGCAGTCATGCTGGCCACATGACCTTGGAGGTGTCTACGGACAAGGCTGGCTCTTCGGCTTAGAAATGGAGATGAGCACCACATCCCAGAGTCAGACATGACTGGACTTAATGTCAGGGGACTACCTTTACCTTTACCTTTTTACCATCTCCCCATGGGACTCGGTGCGGCTTATATGAGGCCAAGCCCAAAATACATCAAACAACATCAATAACACAACATTAATAAACAATCAATAAAATACAAATCATATAAATCACATAACAAAAAAATAGTGGCATGTAAACAGTTTTAAAATGCTCGGAAACTCCAACTGGTCCAGCGGGAGGCAGCCAGATTGCTCACCGGAGCGACATACAGGGAGCACACCACCCCCCTGTTGTGTCAGCTCCACTGGCTGCCGATCCAATTCCGAGCACAATTCAAAGTGCTGGTTTTGACCTACAAAACCCTATACGGTTCCGGCCCAGTGTATCTGTCCGAACGGATCTCCCTCTACGTCCCACCTCGGAACCTAAGATCTTCCGGGGAGGCCCTGCTCTCGACCCCGCCTTTATCACAAGTGAGGTTAGCGGGGACGAGGAGCAGGGCCTTCTCGGTGGTGGCCCCCCACCTGTGGAACTCACTCCCCGGGGAGATTAGATTGGCAACATCCCTTCTTTCATTTAGGAAAAAGTTGAAAACCTGGATTTGGGACCAGGCATTTGGACATCAAGGCAGCTAAAGAAAGACCTGATGACGAGCTGGAATTTGACGAGACGGAATGGATTTACGAAACTTCGAACGCTGAGCTCAGGATTAGCCTACTACTGTGTTACTGTATTTTGTGTAGTGATGTTTTTTTTAAAAAAATAATATGTAACTGTTTAATTTTGCTTATATATGTATGTATATGTGACAAAGGCATCGAATTGTGCCTTCCTCTGTAAGCCGCCCTGAGTCCCCCCCCCCCCCCGGGGGTGAGAAGGGCGAGGTAAAAGTGACAGAAATAAATAATAAATAAATAAATAAATAAAATGGCTGGGCCAAATGTAATAGATTAAAATTGAAAATATGCTGACATGAACAGGTAAAAATATAACTGGATAGGATTTTTCAGACAGAAACGAGGGAACAACAATCCATCCTAAGTCAGTGTTAAAGTGCATCATGAGGGCATATTGCTGAGAATTCTCCTATTCTGGGAAGGCACACTGGAACAACCATGTTTTCAGGCTTCTCCTAAAGACTGCCAATGTTGGAACATCTCTAATGTCCTTGGGAAATGAGTTCCAGAGTTGAGGGACCACTACTGAAAAGGCCCTCTCCCTTGTCCCCACTAATTGAGCCTGCGAGGGAGGTGGGAGCGTGAGCAGGGCCTCTCCAGATGATCGAAGAGATCGTGTGGGTTCGTACACGAAAATGCAGTCACATAGGTAGGTGGGTCCCAAACTGTTCAGGGCTTTGTAGGTCAGAACCTGCACCTTGAATTGGGTCCAGAAAATGAACGGCAGCCAGTGGAGCTCCTTGAACAGGAGGGTTGACCGCTCCCTGTAAGAAGCACCGGTTAGTAGCCTGGCCACCGCCCGTTGAACCCATTGAAATTTCCGAGCTGTTTTCAAGGGCAGCCCTACGTAGAGTGCATTACAATAGTCCAATATGGAGGTGACTAAGGCATGGACCACCCTGGCCAGATCTGCCTTCATGAGGTAGGGTCGCAGCTGGCGTACGAGTCTTAATTGTGCGAAGGCCCTCCTGGCCACCACCAATGCCTGAGCTTCAAGCGTAAGTGATGAGTCCAGGAGGACACCCAGACTGTGGACCTGTGACTTCAGGGGGAGTGTAACCCCGTCCAACACAGGTTGCCAACCTATACACCGATCCAGCTTACGATCGACGAGAAGGACCTCTGTCTTGTCAGGATTAATCTTCAGCTTGTTCCTCCTCATCCAGACAGACACAGCGGCCAGGCACTTGTCCAGCACCTGAAGGAGAGAAAGGGAAAGGTTGGCCACAACAACGCATAGCAGGTACAGCTAGTAGATATATAAAAATACTTAAATAATCAAAATACATAAATAAATCAACACATTGAGATTCAGATGAGAAGTTAATTTTTACTTCAGGGTCTGTGAATAGACTATTTTCCCAGCTACGAATAGACAGATTCAGTGCATCCATGTATAGGGGGTTGGACTGGATGGCCCATGAGGTCTCTTCCAACTCTATGATTCTATGCATGAAAAGGTAAGGAATAACCATGCAACCCATTCTGTGTAACACATGCTCCATTTATTAATTATTCTACCTCTAATAGCATTCCGCATTGTCCACCTGTTTCACATAGTAGCAGATGGCAAGATTTACTTTACTAATTGCTAAGTACTGTAACTAATTGTGACTTGAAAGGTTTTCGGGTTTCTTAACTGTGTGTGTTTACATATCTTGTTTCCTTCTTATGGTTTTTTTTAGCTTTGTAATTGCATAAGCCTTAACTGAGTTAATTTATTAAATTAAGAAAAGTATTGGGATAGAGAGGAGTAGGCATCATTCTTAAAAGGATGGTTTCAAAGAAAATAATTCCGATGCCAAAAAGACAAATTACACTAAGAATTCAAGAATTCTGACCTGAGGAATTTGTTTTGCATTCCGCAACTAAATAATAATAATAATAATAATAATAATAATAATAATAATATGTTGTTGTTGTTGTTGTTGTTGTTGTTGTAGGTTTTTTCGGGCTATATGGCCATGTTCTAGAGGCATTCTCTCCTGACGTTTCGCCTACATCTATGGCAAGCATCCTCAGAGGTAGTGAGGACTGTTGGAACTAGGAAAATGGGTTGATATATCTGTGGAATGACCAGAGTGGGACAAAGGACTCTTGTCTGCTGGAGCTAGGTATGAATGTTTCAACTGACCACCTTGATCAGCATATAATGGCCTGACAGTGCCTGGAGCAAACTTTTGTCGAGAGGTGATTAGATGTTGTACTGTTGTAATTTAGAGATGGAATTTTAGAATTTTAGAGAAGGTGATTAGATGTTGAACTGTTGTACTGTTGTAATTTTAGAGTTTTTTAATACTGGTAGCCAGATTTTGTCCCACCCTGGTCATTCCACAGATATATA
The DNA here is from genome assembly GCF_037176765.1 of Anolis sagrei. Lineage (NCBI taxonomy): Eukaryota > Metazoa > Chordata > Lepidosauria > Squamata > Anolidae > Anolis > Anolis sagrei. The sequence continues at coordinate 16,366,792 of NC_090027.1, read as the reverse complement.
AACCCTTTTCCCTAGTTCCAACAGACATCACTACTTCTGAGGATGCTTGCCATAGATGCAGGCGAAACATCAGGAGAGAATGCCTCTAGAACATGGCCATATAGCCCGAAAAAACCTACAACAACCCAGTGATTCCAACCATGAAAGCCTTCGACAATACAATAATAATAATAGTTTGTGTAGGTTTTTTCGGGCTATATGGCTATGTTCTAGAGGCATTCTCTCCTGACGTTTTGCCTTCATCTATGGTTAGCATTCTCAGAAGTAGTGAGGTCTGTTGGAACTAGGAAAATGGGTTTATATACTGTATCTGTGGAATGTCCAGGGTGGGACAAAGAACTCTTGTCTGTTGGAGCTAGGTGTGAATGTTTCAACTGACCACCTTAGTTGGCATTTGATGGCCTGGCAGTTGTTTGGTGTGGCTTGCTAGTGCCTGGGGCAATCTTTTGTTGAGAGGGGGAGGGGGAGGAAGAGGAAGCGAGGAAGGTCCATGGTGCTTGAATTAAGGACCTTCCTTCTCTCCCTCCCTTCCCTTCTTTCCTCCCTTTCCTTCCTTTCCTTTTCTTCTTTTTTTCTCCTTCCTTTCCTTCTTTCCCTCCTTCCCTTCCTTCCTGTCCCTCCTTCCTTTCCTTCTTTTCCTCCCTCCCTCCCTTTACTTCTTCTTTCCCTTTCTTCATTTCCTTCCCCTTCATTTCCTTCCCTCCCTCCTTTCTTCATCCCCCTCTTTCCTTCCCCCCTCCCTTTTTCCTTCCTTCATGTCCCTCCTTCCTTCCTTCTTCCTTTCCTTCTTTCTATGTAAGATATAAATACAATATTAAATGGAAGGGACAGTCAAGAAGTAACGAGAGAAGGAGGGAAAGAGGGAAGGAAGGAAGGAGAGAAGCAGGGAGGAAAAGAAAGAAAGAGAAGCAAGGAAGGAGAGAAGGAAATAAAAAAGTGAAAGAAAAAAGAGGGGGAAGAAGGAGAGAAGGAACAAAAGATAGGGAAGGAAGTATGTAACCAAAGAGCAAAGAAAGGGAGGAAAGAAACAAGTAGAGATGGAAGAAAGAAGAGAGATAGGGAAAGAAAAAGAGGAAAGGAAGGAAAGAGGGAAGGAAGGAGAGAAAGAGGGAGGGAAGGTTGGCTACAGCAACTCGTGGTGGATACAGCTACTAATAATAATAAATACCATCTGCCTGCGACAAAGAACTGGTGGGATCACAAGCTGGAAAAAGTTACAGAGAATGAACACGTCAAGCTACTCTGTGACTTCCGCATTCAGACAGAGTTTTGGAGAACAATATTCCTGACTTCATGATCGTGTTAAAAAACAAAGTATGGATCGTCGATGTCGCAATCCCAGGTGACAGCAAGATTGTGGGGGTCACCACAACATGAGGAACTGTATGAAGGGGTCACAGCATTAGGAAGGTTGAAAAACCCTGAACCAGTGGAATCATGTCCACCCGGATCAAACAAGGGTTGTCCAGCACATAATGAGGGAATAGACTGCAGCGGGATATTCCTTGTGAGACACCAGAGTGTTCATGAACATGGGCCTGCGAGACTCAAGGTTCCTTTTGCTACCAGGACTGTTCTGGAACAGCTGTTCCAGGGGCTACAATTTTGTGCTTTGCACTGAGTGTTTGTTCATTGTCTTAAGTTGCAGGGATTTTGCAGCAGGGTGGCTTCTGTTATAATTTGCATTCATAGGACAAGCCACCTGTCAATAATAGTTAGGATCCCTGGTCCCGCCCCTCTCTGGTTTTGGAGGGAAGGGGCCATTTTTCAGTTAGTTTCAAAAAGGAAGTCTATGCAGAGGATGTATACAGACGTCCTCCTGTGCAAAGGCTTCGTCCCTTAAGACTTTCCGGGGGAGCCTCTGAAGATTCCCAAAGGTTCCGGGGAAACAGCCTTACAGCCCTGAGGAATTCCGGAGGGAATCACAGCTCAAACCATCAAAGCAGCTAAGTGATTACAAGCCTTTTGATAGGTTCGCTCGGCACTGAGACGTAATTCAGCCCAGTAGTGAATCCACATCAATAAGGCTTAGGTTCACAGCAGCCTGGGAGGAGCTAGAAAGGGGAATTTTCCTTTAAACAAGGTTTTTGAAGATAGTACCTGTTCCCTGTGAACAAGATTGCAAGACTGTTAAGAAAGCTTTACAATTCCTGTTTGTTCACCAATAAAAGACTGTTATATTTAAGCTCAAGCCTCATAAAGACTGCTTAATAAGGGAGATTCCCCTAAAGGCTTCTTTTCGGGCACCCCTGGCTTCCCGCTGGATCCAAGCCATACATCCTCTCTTAAAGGCACTTCATTTCAGGTCCAGCGGCGACAGAACAAGGACAAAGTTCAGAATGTATATGGGGAATATATGCAAATTCTTAGCTTGCGTGTTAACATTAAATCTTTTGCACATGACTGCAGCCAGGGCCGTAGCCAGAAAAAAATTTCGGGGAGGGTTGACAATTTGGGGGGGGGGGGTTGAAAATTTTGGGGAGGGTTGAAAATTTCAGGGGGGGGGGTTTGAAACCTGCCTCCTAGCTCACGCTGAAGCAAAGAGCACAGCACGGGGCAGAGCAGCCTTCAATAGTCTGCAGCTCCGTCCCTTTCAACCACCTCCACCAAGTCTGGCCTCCTTAATGAGAGCATTCAACACACACACACACACACCGTCCCCAACTTGATTGCTTCACTACATCGGCTATTGCTGCAAGTAATGACAGTGTGAATAAATTGTCAATATTTGCTTGAGATAGTGCTTGCAGTTCTGGAGGGACTCTTAATTTTTTGGATCTCATAGACTTAGCATGGGGATTTGGTTAACCAGTTAAAATTCATGAGTAAATCGAGGTTTTTTTTAAAAAATCTGAAACATTTCGGGGGGGGGGTTGAATCCCTAAAACCACCCCCTCGCTACAGGCCTGACTGCAGCCAGAGTGCACTGAATTCATGATTGGAACTACAATAGCAGCTAGCCCCACTCTCCTAAAATAAAATGTATCTGTTGTGTACAAGTAAGAGTTGGTATATGGGGAAAAAATAGTATAATCAGCCCTCCATATCTCCAAGTTTGACTTTTGAAAATGTGGATATTTATAGATTTCATTATTCAGTTTTGGCCACGTAATCTTGGCGACAGGGACTCTAGGAAGAGAAGGAAAAGGTGTGCCCTGTCACCTGGGTTTTTCCTGCCCTGCACTTTACATCCTGACCGCAGCACACTTGACAAAGTCTGTCTGAGCTTTGCTAATCCGTTCCTGCTAATCAGATCAAGCAGCAGGTGGCCTACTTTGCCCTGCCTTAAGCAAACTGAGAGAAGGCCTTCATTTAAACGAAAATGTATCTTTTTAACAGAATGGAAAAGACCAGGATAAGAGCACACAAGGTTTATTTATTTATTTAGAACTTTTGCATCCCCTTCTTCTCTACCTCCGTGGAGGGACTCAGAACGACTAACAGCAAAATTCAATGCTATACAATAAATAATGCCATAAAACAACATGCAATAAATACATTCTAAAATACATATAAAATAATTCATCGCATTAAAAACAACATCCAACTCAGTCCAAAACACTGTGGTCAAATAACTCTTAGTCTATATCAAATTATTCGTCAATCTGCAACTGCCTGACTCCAAAGCCAGGATTTTAGCTGCTTCCTGAATGACAGGAGAGAGAAGGCAGACCTAATCTCGCCAGGGAGAGAGTTCCATAGCTAGGGGGCCACCACAGAGAAGGCCCCGTCTCTTGTCCCCACCAAACGAGCCTGTGAAGATGGTGGGACCGAGAGCAGGGCCTCTCCGGACAGGCCTACCTCCCCCCCCCCCCCAATCACCCCAAGGGACTCAGAGCGGCTTACATGAGGCCAAGCCCAACAACAACACATCAATAAAAACATGGAATTAAGCAAAATAAACAATACAATTAATAGAACTCACACATAGACAATAACACACAAGGATTTAAAAACCTATGGCCGGGCCAAATGTAATAGTTAAAACTTTAAAATAAATGCTTTCAGTGATCGACTGCTACATATGGTTGTATGCCATATTTGATTGAGCATTTTGTTGTGTTGGTTTGTATTAATTTGCACATTATAATTATTATAATAAGAGAATAAAAAAGGAAGGCATCAGATTGTGTCTGATTCTGGAAAGTAAGCAGGATCAGGTATGGCTAATACGTGGATGGTGAGCCACCAAGGAATACCAGTTACTGTAGGCTATATTTGAAAAGTAAGGGCTGCAGTGGCACAGCAGGTTAAACTGCTAAGCTGAAAACTTGCTAATCGGAAGGTCGGTGATTCGAATCCACAGATGGGGTGAGCTCCCATTGTTAGCCCCAGCTTCTGCCAACCTAGCAGTTCGAAAACATACAAACGTGAGTAGATCAATCAGTACTGCTTCAGTGGGATGGTAACGGTGCTCCATGCAGTCATGCAGTCATGTTGGCCACATGGCCTAGGAGGTGTCTATGGACAATGCCAGCTCTTCAGCTCAGAAATGGAGATGAGCACCATTCCCCAGAATTGGTCATAACTAGACTTAATATCATCATCATCATCATCATCATCATCATCATCATCATCATTTAATTACTTATTAATCGCCCTCCATCCGAGAATGCTCCAGGCGATTTACAGCTAAATTGTAAAAGATAAAATACATACATACAAAAATTAAAAATTAACAGAGATCGAATGCTCTAGTAAAAAGCCAGGTCTTAAGTGCAAGAGTAAAAGGCCCTAAGTCACGCATGGCTCTCATGTAGGGCAGCAAGGAATTCCACAAGGCAGGGGCAGAAATAGAAAAAGCCCATCTGCATCTGGTCCTTTCCAAGTGCACTTCTCTAGGACCCAGTATATGGAGTAAGTCACGTTGGGCTGGTCGTTGCGACCTCCGATGATGGGAGAAGGAGAGGCGGTCCCTAAGGTACAATGGACCCTGGCCATAAAGAGTTTTAAAGGTCAGAACTAGCATCTTATACAGGCCACGGTACTCAGTTGGAAGCCAATGTAAATGTTGCAGCACTGGTGTTATATGGCATTTCATGGGTGTTCCTGTGAGAAACCTGGCTGCCACATTCTGAACAATACAAAGCTTTCGGGTCGTAGACATAGGAAGGCCAACATACAGGACGTTGCAATAGTCCAGCCTAGACGTGACCGTGGCATGGATGACAGTTGCCAGAGCCTCGTCAGATAGGTAGGGTGCCAGTTGCCTCGCTTGTCGTAGATGGAAAAAGGCCTGTTTGCTGGCAGCAGCGACCTGAGCTTCCATTGTCAGCTGTGAATCCAGGATGACACCTAAGCTCTTAATAGTGGAGATAGGACGGCACCATCGAAGGTGGGTAATGGAGAAGTCAGACCTGCCGGGCGGCCATGCCAGAGAATCTCAGTCTTCGCCGGGTTCACCTTCAGTCTGCTAGCACGTAGCCAGTTCGACAGAGCTTCCAGACATAGGGTGAAAATGTCTGGAATTGAAGTTGCTCCAGGCTCCAGGCGCAGAAGGAGTTGGGTATCGTCTGCATATTGGTAGCAGTCCAGGCTGAAACTCTGAGCCAAACTAGCAAGGGGTCTAACGTAGATGTTGAAAAGAAGAGAATTGCACCTTAGGGGACCCCACATAGGAGGGGGGATCTATCAGAGACTTGATCCATGTACTCCATGCGTTGGCTCCGGAGAAATTGGTTGGTTCCGGAGAAATGAGTTGAACCAATTAAGGGCCTGACCGCGAACTCCAGACATGGCAAGACGGTGAATCATTAGATCGTAGTCGATGGTATCAAACGCTGTGGTAAGGTCGAGAAGTACCAGTAACGCGGATCCACTGTTGTCAGACTGGCGACGGAGTTCATCCGTAATGGCAACCAGGACTGTCTCTGTCCCATGACCCGGGCGAAAACCTGACTGGAAAGAGTCCAGACCAGCTGTGTCATCCAGGAGTTGTTGCAATTGTCCCAGTACAGCCCGCTCTATCACCTTGCCTAAGAATGGCAGATTAGAAACAGAACGGTAATTGGCAAGGGTCATAGGATCCAAGCTAGGTTTCTTTAACAAGGGACGAATCCTTGCCTCTTTTAGGTTGTCCGGAAAAAAACCCTGTTCAAGAGAGCCATTGATTATACTGCACAACGGATCGAGTAGACCTTCCAAGCAGCTCTTGATCAGCCAAGAGGGGCATGGATCAAGAGAACAGGTAGTTGGTTTTGCAGTAGCCAGAATTCTGGCAACATCTTCCGTGTGAAGCGGTGTAAATTGATCGAAGATAGGCCCGCTAAGCGGCCACAAGGTCTCCAGCTCACTCAAAGTGTCGACTGTGGGAGGGAGTTCCTGCCGAAGCATGGTAATTTTGTTAGTGAAAAATTCCTGGAATGCCAAACCTGTAATAGGCATAGTTGTTGGGTTCTGGACTAAAGGAGCCGGACTAATCAAGGCACGAACGATTTTGAATAACTTTTAATATTAAGGGGAAACCTTTACTTTGCCTTCTTTTCAAATATAAGTAATGTCAAACCGCCTCCGTGTATTCCTTGCCTAAGGAAGTGCTACAAAATACATGGAATTATAAGTCAACAGACTTACCTGAAGGCGCAGGTGCATGGACAGTATATACACCCACATAAATATATGCATTGCAACAGTGATGGGACTCAAATTATCACTTCAGTAGGCAGATATGTTTGGGCCCAACCTGTTTGACTGCAAATGCCTGCAGCCCTGGTCAACATAAAAAAGCTGAGGAACAATTAAGGCTGCAGCCCAAGATTTTGAGGAATATCCACTTCCCACTGGATATTATTTTCTATTGGATTTCTTTCCAAACTGCAGGATTCACAATATCTATATCTACCATATATGGCTGCATGAACAAGGCTGCATCCTCTCACCCAACCTTTTTAACTTGTATGCAGAACACATCATGCGATGTGCGGGGCTTGATGAATGCAAAGCTGGGGTGAAAATTGCTGGAAGAAACATTAACAACCTCAGATATGCAGATGACACCACTCTGATGGCCGAAAGCGAGGAGGAGCTGAGGAGCCTTCTAATCAAGGTGAAAGAAGAAAGCGCAAAAGCTGGGTTGCAGCTAAACCTAAAAAAAAACCAAGATTATGGCAACAAGAATGATTGACAACTGGGAAATAGAGGGAGAAAACGTGGAGGCCGTGACAGACTTTGTATTTCTAAGCGCAAAGATTACTGCAGATGCAGACTGTGGCCAGGAAATCAGAAGACGCTTACTTCTTGGGAGGAGAGCAATGTCCAGTCTCAATAAAATAATAAAGAGTAGAGACATCAGACTGGCAACAAAGATCCGCCTAGTCAAAGCCATGGTATCCCCTGTAGTAACCTACGGATGTGAGAGCTGGACCAGAGGGAAGGCTGAGCAAAGGAAGATCGATGCTTTTGAGCTGTGGTGCTGGAGGAAAGTGCTGAGAGTGCCTTGGACTGCGAGAAGATCCAACCAGTCCATCCTCCAGGAAATAAAGCCCGACTGCTCATTGGAGGGAAGGATACTAGAGACAAAGTTGAAGTACTTCGGGCACATCATGAGGAGACAGCAAAGCCTAGAGAAGACAATTATGCTGGGGAAAGTGGAAGGCAAAAGGAAGAGGGGCCAACCAAGGACAAGATGGATGGATGGCATCCTTGAAGTGACTGGACTGACCTTGAAGGAGCTGGGGGTGGTGACGGCCGACAGGGAGCTCTGGCGTGGACTGGTCCATGAGGTCACGAAGAGTCGGAGACGACTGAACGAATGAACAACAACATATCTACCATGATCATCTATACGCCAAATGGCACAAAGACCATACTTTTCTTTGACTTGCATTTTTGCACACCTGTCTGCTAATAAAAAGGGAAAGAACCCCAGTCAAAAGCATCTCTCTGTCTCTCCAGGAAGTTAACAGTCTGATTTCATATGGCTAAGCAAGTTAAAGGGATTATTGGAAGGTGCTATGTATTCTTTGTATGTATGCAATTCTTAATAATAGGTGTTTGCCTCCTGAAAACATCACGCTGGAGCCCCTTCTTGGTTATTATGCTTCTGCACATACTTGTGATTCCTATGGGGAGAGGAAGTAGAGGCAGAGAAGGCCCTGTTAACTACTCTGTCAACAAATGCATACTATTTGATGACATGATAGCAACATTTTTGGACAGCAGTGGCTCCCAAAGTGACACATTTAAGGTGGAATCAGGTGTCAAAGAGGACTTTATTCTCCATCTTCATCGCTATGATACTTCATCTTGTTGACGGGAAGCTTCCCACCGGAGTGGAAATCATCTATCGGACAGATAACCTCAGCAGACTGAAAGCCAAAACCAAGGTTACAGCAACATATATTATAGAACTCCAGAATGCTGATGACAACGTCGTCTGTGTGCATTCAGAAGAAGATCTACAAGCCACGCTAAACACCTTTCGCAGAAGCATACGAGAAGCTCGGCCTGTCATTGAACATCGAGAAAACCAAAGTGCTGTTCCAGCAGTCACCAGCCAATCCCTTTCCAATGCCAGAGATACAGTTTAATGGTATAACATTTATCATAGAATCATAGAATCAAAGAGTTGGAAGAGACCTCATGGGCCATCTAGTCCAACCCCCTGCCAAGAAGCAGGAATATTGCATTCAAATCACCCCTGAACAGATGTCCATCCAGCCTCTGTTTAAAAGCTTCCAAAGAAGGAGCCTCCACCACACTCCAGGGCAGAGAGTTCCACTGCTGAACGGCTCTCACAGTCAGGAAGTTCTTCCTCATGTTCAGATGGAATCTCCTCTCTTGTAGTTTGAAGCCATTGTTCCGCGTCCTAGTCTCCAAGGAAGCAGAAAACAAGCTTGCTCCCTCCTCCCTGTGGCTTCCTCTCACATATTTATACATGGCTATCATATCTCCTTCTTCAGGCTAAACATGCCCAGCTCCTTAAGCCGCTCCTCATAGGGCTTGTTCTCCAGACCCTTGATCATTTTAGTCACCCTCCTCTGGACACATTCCAGCTTGTCAATATCTCTCTTCAGTTGTGGTGCCCAGAATTGGACACAATATTCCAGGTGTGGTCTAACCAAAGCGGAATAGAGGGGTAGCATGACTTCCCTAGATCTAGGCACTATGCTCCTAAATCCAATTAGAAAATGTTTATCAAATCTGCTATCTTGGCAACCACCTCTCTACCAAAGTTAACATCGACACCGAAATTCAACACCGCATGAGCTCTGTGAGTGCAGCATTTTTCCAAATGAAGCAGAGAGTGTTTGAGGACCGGGACATCCGTAGGGATACCAAGGTGCTTGTTTATAAAGCTATTGTTCTCCTAACCCTGCTGTATGCCTGCAAAACGTGGACTGTCTACAGACATCACATGCAACTCCGGGAACGATTCCATCAGTGCTGCCTCTGGAATATCCTGTAAATCTTTTGGGAAGCCAAGCAGACAAACGTCAGCGTGCTGGAAGAAGCAAAGACCACCAGCACTGTAGCGATGGTCCTCTGCCATCAACTCCGCTGGATTGGCCACGTTGTCCGGATGCCCGACCACCGTCTCCCAAAGCGTTTGCTCTACTCCAAACTCAAGAATGGAAAACAGAATGTTGGTGGACAGGAAAAGAGATTTAAAGATGGGCCCAAAGCCAACCTTAAAAAAAAAATAATTTTTGTGGTATGAAATTTTACCTTGGCATTTTAATGATGATATTTTTAATTATCTTTTAACTTAATCAAGTTTGAATGTATGTTAGTTCACTATTATGGGAGTCTTAGGATAGTGATTATTGTCTATTTGTGCACGTTTCTGTTTTTGTTTTTAATGTTGATACGGCCAATGGACTAATCAATAAATTTTGCTTGCCTTCTTGCTTGCCAACCTTAAAAACTCTGGACTGGCATAGACACTGAGAACTGGGAAGCCCTGGCCCTTGATTGCTCCAGCTGGAGGTTAGCTGTGACCAGCAGTGCTGCAGAATTTGAAGAGGCACAAATGGAGGGCAAAAAAGAGAAATGTGCCAAGAGGAAGGCATGTCAAGCCAACCCCAACCGAGACCGCCTTCCACCTGGAAACCAATGCCCTCACTGCAGGAGAAGATGCAGATCAAGAATAGAGCTCCACAGTCACCTACGGACCCACCAGAACACTGATCCTAGAAGACTATCCTACTCGGCCAACGAGGGATCGCCTAAGTGAAGTGACTATTGTTTGTAATAAAAACGACCCAAAAAATGCTGCGACAGATTGATAGAACCCTATCCTTAATGCCAGGCCCTTCCTTGAGTTTACTCACGCTTTCCTGAGTTCACGGAACGAAGTGGGGAATGCAATATATAGCCTCTCTCTATCCATCTTAAGGGTGGCAATTCAGATAGCAAGTGTGAAAGTCAAGGGAAGGTTATGCCCTGAATGGGAGAGGGATGAGTGTTTGTTAGAGTGATGGACTGGAAAGACCCAGACTGAAATCCCTGAACACTCATGAAGCTTACTGGGTGAGTCAGGGCCAGTTATTCACTGGCAGCCTAACCTTCCTCTCATCCTAACCAGGTTATTGGGAGGTTAAAGGAGCAGGGACGAAAGAAACTGCGTAAACAAGTGCGAACTACTTGGGGCAAAGGAATGGTGAGAAATCTCCCATTAACATGCATTTCATTTCACATTCTTACTTGTAAGCCGTCGAGTTGGGAGTTCAGCACAGAACAAAGGACATTTAAACTCAGAGAAATTTTAAAAAGTGGAATATCACGCAGATGCCTGGAAATAAATATTCTGCTACTTTCGTTTCCCACATATGGCAGTTCATATTATAGAATCATAGAGTTGGAAGACACCTTGCGGGCCATCCAGTCCAACCCCAATTCTGCCAAGAAGCAGGAAAATTTAATTCAAAGCACCCCTGACAGATGGCCATCAAGCCTCTGCTTAGGAAAGGTAAAGGTTTTCCCCTTGACATTAAGTCTAGTCTAACCTACAGATAAGTCTAACCTACAGATACACGGGTCGGGCCCAGTTTACCTGTCCAAACGTATCTTCCCCTATAAACCATCAAGATCTCCTGGAGACAGGCATGTAGCTGGGGGGGGGGGGCTTTAGGGGCTTCAGCCCCCCTCCCCCAATTCTTAGGGTGGTCCGCTAGAAGGCCTTAAGGTAAAGTAAAGGTAAAGGTAGTCCCCTGACATTAAGTCCAGTCATGTCTGACTCTGGGGTGTGATGCTCATCTCCATTTCTAAGCTGAAGAGCCAGCATTGTCCGAAGACACCTCCAAGGTCATGTGTCCGGCATGACTTCATGGAGTGCTGTTAGCTTCCCACCAAAGCTGTACCTATTGATCTACTCACATTTGCATGTTTTTGAACTGCTAGGTTGGCAGAAGCTGGGGCTGACAGTGGAAGCGCAAGCCACTCCCTGGATTCGAACCTGTGATCTTTCGGTCAACAAGCTCAGCAGCTCAGCGCTTTAACCCACTGTGCCACCGGGGGCTCCAGACTCTGCTTAAGAGCCTCCACCACACTCCAGGGCAGAGAGTTCCACTGCTGAACAGCTCTGTCAGGAAGTTCTTTCTCATGTTCAGATGCAATCACCTTTCTTGTAATTTGAAGCCATTGCTCCATGTCCCAGTCTACAGGGCAGCAGAAAACAAGCTTGCTCCCTCCCCCCTAGGACTTCCCCTCATATTTATACATGGCCATCACATTGAAGATGGAGATCCTTTGGTTGGGTTGCCCAGATGGAGGAGTGATCCGGTTGCCTACCCGGGATGGCGTGACATTATGCTCGTCATCTTTGGTAAAGAGTCTGAGAGTCCTTTTAGGCCCTCTGCTGACGATGGAGCCCCAGGCCTCCGCTGTGAGCAGAGTCGCATTTTTCCATCTGCGTCAGGCTAGGCGTCTGGCTCCCTATCTGTCCAGGGACGACCTGGCCATGGTGATCCAGGCTACAGTCATCTCAAAGTTGGACTACTGTAACGCCCTCTACATAGGCCTGCCTTTGTCGGTTATCCGGAAACTTAAAACTAGTGCAAAATGCTGCTGCCCAGCTTCTCGCAGGTTCTCCAGCGAGGTGCCACATCACTCCAATCTTGCAGCAACTGCACTGGTTGCTGATTGAGCACTGGATTATCTTCAAAGTGCTGATTCTTACCTTTAAGGCCTTATATGGCCTGGGGCCAGAGTACCTGAGGGACCGCCTCACCCCTACAAACCCCTGAGATCACTCAGTTCAGACAATCAGAATCTCCTTGAAGTCCCCAATTTTAGGACCTTTCACCTGATGTCTACTAGGTGTGGAGCAGGGGTCCACAAACTTTTTAAACAGAGGGCCAGGTCGCAGTCCCTCAAACTGTTGGAGAGCCGGATTATAATTTGGAAAAAAACATGAATGAATTTCTATGCACAGTGCACATATTTTATTTGTAGTGCAAAAACCACTTAAAACAATACAATAATTAAAATGAAGAACAATTTAAACAAATATAAATTTATAGTATTTCAATGGGAAGTGTGGGCCTATTTTTGGCTGATGAGATAGGATTGTTGTTGTTGTTGTGTACTTTCAAGTTGTTACACTTAGGTTGACCCTAAGCGAGGGCCGGGTAAATGACCTTGGAGGGCCGCATTCAGCCCCCGGGCCCTAGTTTGAGGACCTCTGGTGTAGAGCATTCACGGTGGTGGCTCCTTACCTGTGGAATGCCTTGCCAGCAGAAACACGAGCTTTCCAAGACTTACTATCTTTTTGTAGAACTTGTAAAACGTATTTATTTAGGCTGGCATTTGAATCTTGCTGATTGATTTTTTTGATTTTAAATGTATCGCATATCTGGACAGCCAGATGGATAGGACTGAAAGGACTGACAATTGTGGAATTGGAACTTGAACTGAGATTGTGAAATGCTGACCCTCAATGAAGTTCGTATTGGTTTTATTGCTTTTCTTGGTTTTATGGTTGTTTTGCCTATAATAACTATTGTTTCTGTTAATTGTTGTTACTGCCATGATTGCTGTTTTTGTTAACGGATGTTATTGTCTTTTGCTGTTATGTGATGCGGGCATCGAATTGTGCCTTGGTTTTTGTAAACCGCCCGGAGTCCCCTCCGGGGTGAGAAGCTGGGTTGCAGCTAAACATCAAAAAAACCAAGATAATGGCAATCAGAATGATTGACAACTGGGAAATAGAGGGAGAAAATGTGGAGGCCGTGACAGACTTTGTATTTCTAGGTGCAAAGATTACTGCAGATGCAGACTGTGGCCAGGAAATCAGAAGACGCTTCCTTCTTGGGAGGAGAGCAATGTCCAGATAAAATAATAAAGAGACATCAGACTGGCAACAAAGATCCGCCTAGTCAAAGCCATGGTATTCCCTGTAGTAACCTACGGATGTGAGAGCTGGACCTTAGGGAAGGCTGAGCGAAGGAAGATCGATGCTTTTGAGCTGTGGTGCTGGAGGAAAGTTCTGAGAGTGCCTTGGACTGCAAGAAGATCCAACCAGTCCATCCTCCAGAAAATAAAGCCCGACTGCTCATTGGAGGGAAGGAGACTAGAGACAAAGTTGAAGTACTTTGGCCACATCATGAGGAGACAGCAAAGCCTAGAGAAGATAATTATGCTGGGGAAAGTGGAAGGAAAAAGGAAGAGGGGCCGACCAAGGGCAAGATGGATGGATGGCATCCTTGAAGTGACTGGACTGACCTTGAAGGAACTGGGGGTGGTGATGGCCGACAGGGAGCTCTGGCGTGGGCTGGTCCATGAAGTCACGAAGAGTCGGAGACGACTGAACGAATGAACAACAACAACAAATATTGTAAACTGCTCCGAGCCTTCGAGGAGTGGCGGTATATAAAATTGATTAATAAATAAAAATAAATAAATTGATAAAATGAATTTCGAGAACCCAAAGAGACTGTGGCATATTCATTTATTTAAATTCACTTCACAGGGGAAAAGGCATACAAAGATTAAAAACAAGTCTAAACTTTTAAAGTGTCTCTTTCTTTTAAAGCTGACAGAACCAGAAACACACACTCGTGGATTCAAACAGGGAAGGGAGCGGACCTAAACGGTAAATAAGACACATTTGGCAAGAAAGCTATCCAGCAACAGAACACAATTCATCTCAATTTGAGGTAAAAAACCAAAAACAAAACAAAACAGAAATGCAATGCAGAGCACTGAACAATTTTTTCGCTATTTAAAACATTAACCTGGAAATCAAACTCAAAATGACACAAAAATTATAAGAAATAGAAGGCATTCCAGAAGGTAACTTAGAGGTTTTTAAGTCAAGTGCAAGAACCAAATTCACCCACCCCACCCATTCATCCACCACACATACTAGCTTTCTAGTAAGCTTTATTAATTTTTTAAACATTTGAAAACTGACCCATCTGATGCCTCATTTTGTTTCACTTATGACCAGGTCACAAGTAATTCCTAGCTTTTGTAGGTACCATTGAAACAAACAGCAGAAAAGTTCAACAGCGAGGAAAGGGGTTCACTCATAAAGAGGTCTTGTCTCTCATTTAATAATTTGATTAGAAACACATACAGAAAAATCAAAGGCCACAAACCAGACATCAGTATTGTGCCTGATTCACAATTTTCCTATTCTCTCATCCCAGTAGAAGTAAGGCTAACAGAAAAGCTGCAGCGTGCAAGAAACCAACACACACTAGGCCTGGTTCTAAAGTACATACAAAACTAAAGTTCTGGTGGTGAAAATGTCAGAACTCTTTCAAAATTTAATTATTATTTCATTATTGGTGATTTTTATGACAGAACCAATTTGGAACTGCCATTTATAATTAAATTTTGAGAGTTTTATTAGAGTTCTGACATTTTCACCACCAGAACTTTAGTTTTGTAAGCACTTTAGAACCATGCATTGAACAGGTCTACCACACACTTAAATCAACAAGCAAACAGGCTGCTTTGCACTGGAATTATAGGGCCCTTAAAGAATATTTGTACCTGGGTCAGATTTCGGACAAAGATTAAATTGTTACTATGCAACACATATACATGCACACCAACACATACAGTCCAGAACTGTCATTTTCTACAGTGCATTTGTGAACAATGCTTCCTAATACTACTCAAGTGCCCTTCACACTTAAAGAGACATCCTATATCGGGATTCTGGAGTGAACAAGCTGTAATCATATACTTGGGTTGAAGACAAAAGGTCTATTTAGTGGTAGAATGGTGAGCTGACAATACAAAGAAATAAGTGCTCTTAAACAGTTCAGCCTCTGAAAAAGATGTGAGAGGATATATTTCCATCCTAATATTATGATGTCAAGTGGTTGAGGAAGGCTCAGCTCCACTGCCAGACTCTTGGAACATCTTTAACAGGGCATTGCATTTGCAGTGTTTCTCAACCTGGGGATCGGGACCCCTGGAGGGGTTGCAAGGGGATGTCAGAGGGGTCGCCAAAGACTATCAGAAAACACAGTAGGTGAACTATAAATCCCAGCAACTACAACTCCCAAATGTCAAGGTCTATTTTCCCCAGCCTCCACCCACGTTCAAATTTGGGCATATTGAATATTTGTGCCAAATTTGGTCTACATCCATCACTGAGTCCACAGTGCTCTCTGAATGTAGGTGAACTATAACTCTAAAGGTCAGTGCCCACCAAACCCTTCCAGTATTTTCTGTTGGTCATGGGAGTTCTGTGTGCCAGGTTTGGTTCAATTCCATCGTTTGTAGAGTTCAGAATGATTGTTGATTGTAGGTGAACTGTAAATCCCAACAACTACAACTCCCAAATAAGAAGTGAGAGATTCTGTGTATGGGGAGAACAAACAGTGGAAGACACCGAACATTTTTTGATTGACTGTTCAGTGAGACAAATATTTACATCCAATATTATCCAACTGCAGGTCCCCCAACAGAAATGATATTCTGACATCCCTCTTGCAAGGTCAGGAAAGATCCAACATAATCAGAGTAAGCCTTTTTATTCTGAAAGCTATTAAGAAAAGATCAGATTTCCTGAAAGAAGAACCTGGAAAATTAAATTCTGACTATAAATAGAAGGTCAGCTGCTGTCCTCACCTTTTTGCCTTGTTTTTTTACTCGTGTTCCATTTTGAAATGGCCATATGACTGGTCGAATAAATAAATATTAGTATTCTTACAACTCCCAAATGACAAAATCAACCCCCTTCAATCCCACCAGTATTCAAATTTGGGCATATTGGGTATTTCTGCCAAATTTGGTCCAGTGAATGAAAATGCAGATATTTACATAACGATTCATAACAGTAGCAAAATTACAGTTATGAAGTAGCAACGAAAATAATGTTATGGTTGGGGGTCACCATAACATGAGGAACTGTATTAAAGGGTCGTGGCATTAGGAAGGTTGAGAAACACTGCATGATAGTGACCTTATTTGCTAAGATTATTTCCAAAGAAGCCTGGCAGAGAAAAACAGATCAAAATATTCCCAAATTCTTTCAAACAGTAGACTTCCAATCATGTTATCTTTGGTCTAAATATCAGAAATGGGCCAGAAACTGAACAAAAGGAAACCACGGAGTATGGTTATTCCTCCACGCCTGTCCTGATGTATCTTGAGATCATTTTTCAATATTGCCACCTACAGACGGAACGACGTCTAATAAGTATGCCCAGAAAACCACCCTTCAACTAGTGCAACGGATCAAAACAAGGAGCTGTTTTAATACACATTCCACAGCCTTCCTTCATGTCAACTCATACACGCTGCATCAGCTATGAAAGCAGTACAAGGAACCTCAAGAATTAAAGCTTGGTCAACAGACAAGGCACCCTCTAAGTACAACTCTCAGGTCAATACAGTCGATTAAGTTTCACATCACTTGAATGGGTGGACAGAGATACAGTAAGGTCCCTCGTTGTCTCTTCTGTCATAATTGGGGAGAAAACAATACAGGTCTCAAGAGCATGAAAGGGGTACAAACAGCTGAGGATTTCACCAAAGTGCATGTGCACAATTAGGAGCACTTCTGTTCTTCCTTCCCGCTCAGCACAGCCGAGAGGCGTCAAGCTGTACTACAAAAGGCAGAACACTGCTCAGGTTTCTCTAGGCTCATTTTCAGGACAAGTCCACACTGAACCAGTCATTAGGCTGGAACTTCTCGGTTTGACTTAGATCTAAACAAAAAAAAGAAGGAATTTTAAATTACTCAGTAAGACTGAATTATAAGTGAAGTGATAGCACTTTACATTAGCTTTAATTTGACAAAAATACTTGAATGTATTGTCGAAGGCTTTCATGGCCGAAATCACTGGGTTGTTGTAGGTTTTTTCGGGCTATATGGCCATGTTCTAAAGACATTTTCTCCTGACGTTTCGCCTGCATCTATGGCAAGCATCCTCAGAGGTAGTGAGGACTGTTGGAACTAGGAAAAAGGGTTTATATATCTGTGGAATGACCAAGGTGGGACAAAGGACTCCTGCCTGTTGGAATGCTGGACCACTCCAACAACCACCATGTCATACTACACAGAGAAGCCATTGAAATCCACAAGCATGTGGACAATTTCAACAGATGGGAGGAAACAATGAAAATGAACAAAATCTGGCTACCAGTATTAAAAAACTCTAAAATTACAACAGCACAACAACAGAGAGGAAACAAACAAGGACATCTAATCACCTCTCAACAAAGGATTGCTCCAGGCACTGCCAGGCAATCAAATGCTAATCAAGGTGGTCAGTTGAAACATTCACGTCTGGTTCCAACAGACAGGAGTCCTTTGTCTCACCCTGGTCATTCCACAGATATATAAACCCTTTTTCCTAGTTCAAAGAGACCTCACTACCTCTGAGGATGCTTGCCATAGATGCAGGCGAAACGTCAGTAGAAAATGCCTTTAGAACATGGCCATATAGCCCGAAAAAACCTACAACAACCCAAAAATACTTGATGTTGGGAAAGGTTAGAGGCACAGTGTGCATCTACACTGTAGAATTAATGTAGTTTGATACAACATGTTTTTAATTATTTTTATTGGTAAATAACGTAAAACTAAGAAATATTGGACATACAAATATTTAAAATATCGTATACATTCCTAAGGTATTTTCCTTATTACAGCGAAAGTGGGAGAACATCATAAAGAAAAAGTGTAAAGACTAGGAAAAAATAGAAGAAAGAAAGGGAAAAAAAGATAAGAAAAATATCTGACAGACATACATACACTAATTTTCCATTGTTAATTAACTCTTTTCCCACAAATTCCTAATAAAAGTGTCGCCTTGTGTGTGTCTATAAGCTTAACCGAGACATTTCTTTATCCTACGTTTACAATAATTTGTAATTGTTCTTTTTTTAGAAATTTAATAAAGCTACTCCAATCCGTTCTGTTTGTTCTTGGTCTATTTTGGGCAATTTTTTGGGTCAAGAGGTCCAACTTTTAACTGCCATGATTTACTGCTATGGAATCATGAGAGTTAATAGTTCTGTAAGAAGCGGGACTGTGGCGCAACTGGCTAGGTGTCAGCTGCATTAAGATCACTACTGACCAAAAAGTCATGAGTTCAAAGACTGCCCGGGTCAAAGTGAGCTTCCAACCAATTTGTGTAGCTTGCTGTCAACCTTTGCAGCCTGAAAAACAGTTGCATCTGTCAAGTAGGAAATGTAGGTACCGCTTAGTCAGGGAGGCTAATTTATGATGCCATAAAAATCTTCAGCAAGCATGCAAAGAATGAGGAAGTACTTCATCAGTGTCACAAATGGATGGTGAAGCGACAGCTCCCCTGGTGGCCAGAATACTCTCATAAAAAAGCTGGAATATTAAATAGCCTCTGTGTGTCTGTCTGTATATGTTGTGTGTCTATGGCATTGAATGTTTGCCATGTATATGTACATTGTAATCCACCTTGAGTCCCCTGCGGGGTGAGAAGGGTGGAACATAAATACTGCAAACAAACAAACAAACAAACAAATAAATGTAAAGCCTTCTCTGCCAAAGACTACTGGTATCTCCTAGGATATCATTGAACCAGGGCAGTTAAAGTGCATTAATTCTGTAGTGTAGATGAATCCTATGTGATTCAGTCCTTAGAAACGGAGGCAACTGGATTCGCAATGGCCATACAAACACCATGACCTGCCCAATTATTACTAAAGTTGAATATACCATATATCATCCAGATAGCCTAGAAAACTATACTGGGGCAGTCAGTGGTTGTGATGCATATTAATACCAGGTTGTTGTAGGTATTTTAGTGACCTGACTACCTCTGAGGATGCGTGCCATAGATGCAGGCAAAACGTCAGGAGAAAATACCTCTAGAACGTGGCCATATCGCCCGAAAAATGCCTACAACAACCCAGTGATTCCAGCCATGAAAGCCTTCAACAATACATATTAATACAATTTGCAAAGTCTTGAGGTCCTCAAGCTTTTAAACTGAATGTTGGGCAAAAATAAATCAAAGCCAAGAAGCATCTGATTTGGACTAAATCTACTTCTACTGACCAAAAAACTTAAAAATAGGCAGTGCCTCTCAAATAAGGAATCTGGTAAAATAATATGGAGGTTTAAGAGAACCAAATTTATTCTAGATGTGCTTATTTAAAAATACAATACAGTAATGTAAACCAGGAACAAGGCAGCAATTGCTATAAGCCATGAAGGACTGCCCCACAAACCAATATATAGCGATATATAGCATTATATTCTACATACATATACATTTCAAATTACAAGCTTCTGTAAGAAGCCATTTCAACTGGGATAAAATGGGGTAAAACTAAAACCAATGTGGAACTTGCATTTGTCTTCAGAAGAGCTGCTTAGAACTTACAATGCAGGATCTTACCTTTTGATCTAGTCGCTGATAGTCACTGGATTTTGGTCTTCGGATTACCTTGGACTTTTTCCCTTCTAGTGCAAAGGCAATGATCTTTGAAGGGAAAAAATAGGCAGATAAACAGAGTTTAAATTATGCATACTAGCATTTTATATTAAAATATGCAAGTCTGTCTGGTACATCTATTTATCTAATATTTTATTCATTTTTATATTTATTTTAATTTATTTACAGCATTTTTACTCCGCCCTTCTAACCCCCCCCCCCCCGGGGGGGGGGGGGGGAGCGGACGACTCAGAGCAGCTTTATCTAATACTAGCTGTCCCCTGCCACACATTGCTGTGGCCCAGTCTGTTGATCTGGAAAATAAAGTAATGAGAATATATGTAATTTCTTTTTGCTTGTGGGTAAACAGTATTTCTTGCTGTTTCTTTGTCAGTGTTATGTGGAGAGTGTCTGGTTTGCCCACCCTGGAACATGCAAGATATCATTGTCCTTCTTTAAAGGTCCCTTTTAAATCTATGATACTATATCTGTGTGTGTGAATCATATCTATCTATCTATGGCTGGATGGCTCTTTGTCAGGAGGACTTTGATTACGTTTTCTTGCCCGGATGAAGGGAGTTGGACTGGATGGCATTAAGTATTTTCTGTTGGTCATGGGGGTTCTGTTGTGGGAAGTTTGCCCCAATTCTGTCGTTCATGGGGTTCAGAATGCTCTTTAATTGTAGGTGAACTATAAATCCCAGTGACTACAACTCCCAAATGTCAAGGTCTATTTCCCCCAAACTCCATCTGTGTTCATATTTGGGCATATGGAATATTTGTGCCAAGTTTGGTCCAGATCCATCGTTGTTTGAGTCCACAGTGTTCTCTGGATGTAGGTAAACTACAACTCCCAAACTCAAGATCAATGCCCACCAAACCCTTCTAGTATTTTGTATTGGTCATGGGAGTCCTACGTGCCACATTTGGTTCAATTCCATCATTGGTGGAGTTCAGAATACTATAAACCCCAGCAACTACAACTCCCAAATGATAAAATCAATTTTTTTGAGTGATGGTCACTCCTTGGGTTAGTAGGTGTTTTGTGGTCAAATTTGGCAGCAATTCATCCAGTGGTTTTTGAGTTATGTTAATCCCACAAACGAACATTACATTTTATTTATATAGATGAAATTCTGCCAAAAAAAACACAAACAAACAAAAAACACCTTTTCTCTCCTCAAACATATGCAAAGGGGAAAAAAACCTCACTTCTGTCATCACAGCAAAAATTAACACATACTGGGAACAGGAAACACCAAGTGAATTCAAAACACCTACCTTCCTCTTATTGTGATAAGCAATGTATAGTGCAGCAACAACAATAGCTGTGGTCACCAAGTAGGCAAAGAAATGGCTATTTTCAGATCCATTTTTAGGGGCTGGACCAGCGGGTGAGGTCTTTGCTTCCTCCTTCTCAGGTTGAGAAGCTCCTGCAATCTCCTCTCCCACCTTATCATCGCCAGCCATGTCATCCTCCTCCAAACCATCCTCTTCATCATCCTCATCTTTAGAGACAGAAGTATCAGGTAGGTTATTTTCAACAGCAGTTGGCAATTTCCCATCTTGTACTGACTTTTCAGGAGTAAATTCTGGTTCAGTTTCACCAGGTTGAGGGGGCTTAAACTTTGTCAAGATCCCATTTTGGTTGTCTTCATTCTGATCTTCTTTTAGGGGAGGAGCTTCTGGTTCAGCTGCAGCAGATTTATTATCTTCAACTGGAAGTGGTAAGTTCTGAGTGTCCTTGACTTCACTAGAATCTGTTTTTTTGGAAAGAGAATCTGGAACATCAGGCTGAACATTTTCAAGAGTCTTCTTGTCTACTTTAGGATCTGATTTTTTGGAACCAGAATCTGGAACAAATGCATCAGGTGGAAGGCTTTTGGGAGTTTCCTGGTCTTCTTTAGGATCTGATTTTTTGGAACTAGAATCTGGAACAGATGCATCAGGTGGAAGGTTTTGGGGAGTTTCCTTGCCATCTTTAGAATCTGATTTTTTGGAAAGAGGATCCGGAACAGGTACATCAGGCTGAAGGCCTTTGGGAATTTCGTTTACATCTTTGGAATCTGTTTTTTTGGAATCTGGAACATCAGGCGGGCCTTTGTTTGACAAGTCGTCTCCTTCTTCCGCTTTATGACCTGGCTTTTGGGCAACAGAATCTAATTCAGATGTATGACTTTGGTTGCTATCAGCAGCAGGTGTAACATGTGAATCAGCCTGGGGAGGTTTGGCATTATTTTGCGAAATCCCACTTTCCTGATGTCTACTAAGCTCTGGATTCTGTACATGAGAACTTGGAACAATCTGTTCTCTATTTTTGGGTTTAATTGATTTCTGACTTTCCTTACTGTCAGTTTGATCGGTCTTTGAGGTTTCTCCAGATGGGGACGTTCTGGATTCATCATGTGATGTGAGTACTGCAATGCAAAAAAATTAAATTAAAGATACCCACAAAAGTACAGGCAGCCATTTCCACATTGTATGCTGAACGGTGCGCCATTTAAACTTCATGCCAACCCATTTGACACCTCATCTTCATAACTCTAGGAACATATGCAACATTTATTAACTACGTTTTATTGAAATGCCATTAAGGCACAGGCAGGAACTGAATACTGTATTTTAAGGGGTGCCTGGATTTCTTTATTTTAATATAATAATAGGGGGTGAAGAAATGTCTTGTGGCACCTTAAAGATGTCATCTTGGATATAAAGCAAACTTGTAATACACGTAAAACATGTTTTAATCTATTCTTCTATCTTGGGAAAAATATGTGCGCTCATCTTCCCCGTTTTTCAATGTTGCATTCTTGTTTCAGCTTTAAAATTTTCCCCACCATGACAATGACTATGACCTAGTCCTGTCCAGTTGTTCAGTATGTCTGTTCATTTGAGGTATTGATAATGTGCTTCTGCCAGACAGAGTCCCTAAAACAATGGAAATACATTCTCAGTATTTACCAGTTCTCCAAAAAGGAAATACAAGAAGAGTGAAAATTCCTATATTAATCCATTTCCACATCCAAAAGACCCCATTCTTATACACACAAAACAAAACAAAATCCTGTGTCACGTTAAATATTAAATTTGTTTGTGTTAGGTTCTAATATTGTTTTAACATGTAGGATTTTTCTGGAGTTATAATGTTGGTACTTGTTTGCTTTATGGAGATATTGAATGTTTGCCATTGTATGTTGGAGTCCGCCCTGAGTTTAAGAACTTCAGGAGAGGCCCTGCTCTTGATCCCACCACCATCGCAAACGCGGTTGGTGGGGATGAGAGGCAGGGCCTTCTCGGGAGTGGCCCCTCATCTGTGGAACTCTTTCCCCAGGGACATCAGGTTAGCCACCTCCCTCCTGTTCTTTCAGAAGAATATTGAAGAATTGGCTTTGGGACCAGGCGTTCGATTAGTGGACAGCAGCCATTGGAAAGATTGGGATACTGTGACATTGAATTATCCCCAGACTTGGTTTTAACTGGTGTGACTAATCTGTTGTTTTCATGAATTGTTTTAATGTATTTTTTGACTATTTGTATTATGACAGCATCGTATGGTGCTTATGTGAGGCCGTCCTGAGTGTCGTCCCCCCCCCCCCCAACTTGGGGGAGAAGGGCGAGGTAAAAGTGTATGAAATAAATAAATAATAAATATGTGGAAAATATTCTATTTATTTATACCAAAGGATAAAGCTTCCATGAATAAAGCTTCTGAATATCTGATATTTATTTCCAATCATTTTACTATTAAGGGACACATGAATGGCTTATATATGATTAATCTCTCTCTCTATATAAAAGGCAATGTATGTATGGGTTGTTGTAACGTATGGATATTTCCCGGTCGGATTATACCACATTGCCTGTTGCTAGGTGAAGTGGCCCTTCGCGTTTATGAGGGAGGAAAGAAGAATAGAGCCACTGAGAGACCCTCGTTGCTATGGAGACGACCTTGGCCCTCTCAGAGCTGGAGAAGGGAGAAAGTAGGTAAACAGCGGCCTCAATGTCACCCGGGCAGTGCCAGGTATGTGTGTATATATATATGTATATAGCCATCCCCTGCCATGCATTGCTGTGGCCCAGTCTGGTGATTTGGAAAATAAAGTACCGTAATGAGAAAGTGTTGGTTTCTAATATATGTAATTTCTTTATGCTTGTGGGTATACAGTATTTGATTATATTTTCGTGCCCTGGTGAAGGGAGTTGGACTGGATCGCCTTTTCTATTGGTCATAGCGGTTCTGTGTGGGATGTTTGCTCCCAATTCTATCATTCCTGGGGTTCAGAATGCTTTTTGATTTTGGTAGCAATTTGTCCAGTGGTTCTTGAGTTATGTTAATCCCACAGACGAACATTACAGTTTTATTTATATAGACTAGGCATTCCCTGCCATGCGTTGCTGTGGCCCAGTCTGGTGATCTGGAAAATAAAGTAATGAGAAAGTGTTGGTTTCTAATATATGTAATGTCTTGATACTTGTGAGTAAACAGTATTTCTTGTTGTTTCTTTGTTAGTGTTGATGTAGAGATTGTCTGGTTTGCCTACTAGGGAATATACAACATATAACTGTCCTTCTTCAGGGGTCTCTTTCAAATCTATGATACTATTATCTGTCATATATGTATATATGTGTGTGTGTGAATCATATCTATCTATATTTATGGCTGGATGGCTCTTTGTCAGGAGGGCTTTGATTATGTTTTCTTGCTCTGGTGAAAGGAGTTGGACTGGATGGCCTTAAGTATTTTCTGTTGGTCATGGGGGTTCTGTGTGGGAAGTTTGCCCCAATTCTATCATTCGTGGGGTTCAGAATGCTCTTTGATCGTAGGTGAACTATAAATCCCAGTAACTACAACTCCCAAATGGAAACGTCAATTTCCCCCAAACTCCATCTGTGTTCATATTTGGGCATTTGGAATATTTGTGCTAAGTTTGGCCCAGATACATCATTGTTTGAGTCCACAGTGCTCTGTGGTAGTAGGTAAACTACAACTCGTATCTATTTGTGTTTATATGTGTGTTTCCATATATATGTGTGTGTGGGTGTATAGATGTTTGTATATATATATGTGTGTGTGTGCATATATGTGTATATGTATATGTGTGTGTGCATATATTTGTGTATTTGTTTATATGTGTACATGCATATTGTGTATATGTGTGTTCTTGTCTATATGAATATTTGTGTATATGTATATGTGCATATATTTGTGTATTTGTTTGTTTATATGTGTACATGCATATTTTGTATATGTGTGTGCGCATATATTAGTGTATTTGTTTGTTTATATGTGTACATGCATAATGTGTATATGTGAGTTCTTGTCTATATGAATATTTCTGTGTTTATGTATATATGTATATCTGTGTGCATGTGTATATGTATGTGCATATATTTGTGTATTTGTTTGTTTATATGTGGACATGCATATTTTGTATATGTGTGTTCTTGTCTATATGAATATGTGTGTGTTTATGTGTATATGTATATGCATGTATATCTGTATGTGTGCATGTGTATATACACACACACACACATGTGTATGAGTGCATGTGTATATGTATATGAGTGTATTTGTATATGTATATATGGTGTATTTTTTGGATTTTTAAGTCTGTTCCGCTGGGTTTGTGTGTGTTTTAGGGATGATGGACACTTGTTGGACTGTTACGTGTATTGTGTCCAAATTTCGTGTCAATTCCCCCAGTGGTTTTTGAGTTATGTTAATCCCACAAACGAACATTAAATTTTTATTTATATAGATAGATAACACACACACACACACTACCGTAGTATATTAATAAATATGAGATGAACTTTCATGGTGGACTCATCAGCCACAGAAATGAACAGAAGCCTTTGATGATGCTGCTCTATCTCCATTGCCTACTGTTAAGAGCCTAGGTGTCATTTTGAATTTGCAGCTGACGATGGAGGCTCAGGTTGCTGCTGCCAGCAAACAGGCCTTTTTCCATCTACGACAAGCGAGGCAACTGGCACCTTACCTGTCGGATGAGGCTCTGGCAACAGTCATCCATGCCACGGTCACATCTAGGCTAGACTATTGTAACGCCTTGTATGTTGGCTTTCCTATTTCTACGACCCGAAAGCTCCGTATTGTTCAGAATGCTGCAGCCAGGTTACTCACAAAAACGCCCATGAAATGCCATATAACACCAGTGCTGCGGCATCTACACTGGCTCCCAATTGAGCATCGTGGTTTGTATAAGATGCTGGTCCTGACCTTTAAAACTTTATTTGGCCAGGATCCATTGTATCTTAGAGACCGCCTCTCCTTCTACCATCATCGGAGGTCGCCACGACCATCCCAACGCGATCTGCTCAATATACCGGGTCCTAGAGAAGTGCGCTTGGAAAGCACCAGACGCAGATGGGCCTTCTCTATTTCTGCCCCTGCCTTGTGGAATTCCTTGCCGCCCTATTTCCGAGCCATGCGCGACTTGGGGCGTTTTGTCCTGGCGCTTAAGACCTGGCTTTTTACTGGAGCATTTGACTCATGTTAATTTTAATATTTGTATGTATGCGTTTTATCCTGTGTAATTCCTGCAGTGTAAATCGCCTGGAGCATCTCGGATGGAGGGCGATTAATAAGTAATTAGAGATGAGATGAGAAGCGAAAGGGGAAGGGCAGGGAAACATGGGGGAAACATGGCCCGAGAGCCACCTCCTCGCGCTCTGACCTGGGCCCTCCTTTGCGGCCTCCTCCGCCTCTGCTTCCTCCGCGCCGCCGCCTGTTCCTCCTCCTCCTCCTGCTGCTGCTTCTCCTCCGCCGGGCTCCAGCGGCGCCGAGGCACCGAAGGCGGCCACTTGGAAGAGGAGGAAGAGCAGAAGGAGGCACCGCCGCGCGCTCGCCATGCCGGCCAAGCCCAGACTCTTTTCCGCTTCCCGCAACACCTCCACACGGGAAAAGGAAGTCCGTTCACGTCACATCCGCCGAGGGAGACTCCCCGAGCTCTGGTCTCCACTCTCGCGAGAATAGGAGGCGCCCTGTCACAGAAAGGGAGGGAAGGAGAAGGGGGCGGGGCTTCGTCGATGAGGCGCCCTAGAGCTACGAATGAACTAGAGTGCTGTAACATGCTTTGATTCTTCACTTGAGCATCTCATCAGGTTCCTTCATGGCTATATATATAGAGAGAGAGGGTGCATCTTCTAAAGGCCAATGAAATTCATATTAAAATTCTATAAAGCCACAAGGATAATAGCACATTTTATTTATTTATTTATTTACTTTGCTTCTATACCGCTGTTCTCAGCCCAAGGGTGACTCACAGCGGTGTACAACATGGGAAGAACAAAATACAAAACACAGTATAAAAACAATTCTCAAACCATTATGCAAAAAACATACAAAAAGCATTATACAAAACATTGTCATTACTACGAAACCATTCAGCATCGTCTCATTGTCTAAACCACAATCCAATATCATTTTCCGTTATTCCATTCCTATAGTCATTACCAATCATTGCACTTCTTGTTCGAACGTCTTCTTGAACAACCAGGTTTTTAATTTTCTGTGGAATATCAACAGGGAAGGAGCCTGTCTGATGTCCATGGGAAGGGTGTTCCACAGCCGAGGGACCACCACCGAGAAGGCCCTATCTCTCGTCCCCGCCAGCCATGCTTGTGAAGCAGGCGGGATCGAGAGCAGGGCCTCCCTGGAAGATCTCAAAGTCCTGGTGGGCTCATAGGTCGAGATGCGGTCGGATAGGTATCTTGGGCCAGAACTGTTTAAGGCTTTATAGGCCAACGCCAGCACCTTGAATTGGGCCCGGTAGCAAATTGGCAGCCAGTGGAGCTGGTACAACAAGGGGGTTTTATGCTCCCTACGTCCCGCCCCTGTTAGTAACATGGCTGCCGCACGTTGGACTAATTGAAGCTTCCGGGCCGTCTTCAAAGGCACCTCCACGTAGAGAGCATTGCAGTAGTCTAAACGGGATGTAACCAGAGTGTGGACTACTGTGGCCAAGTCAGACTTCCCAAGGTACGGGCGCAGCTGGCGCACGAGCCTTAGCTGTGCAAAGGCTCCCCTGGTCACCGCCGAGACCTGGGGCTCCAGGCTCAGCGACGAATCCATTTTCTTCACAACTGTCTAGGATACTCTGCTTGAAGTAATATATTAGAGTTGAAAACCCGTTGCTAGGTGAAGTGGCCCTCTGCGGTGTCACTGGTTTAGCTGTTGCTAGGTGAAGTGGCTTTCTCCGATGCCACTGGCCTGGTTGTTGCTAGGTGGCCTTCTGCGGTGTCACTGGTCTGGCTGTCGCTAGGTGAAGTAGCCCTCTGCAGTGTCATTTATCTGGCTGTTACTAGGTGGCCTTCTGCGGTGTCACTGGTCTGGCTGTCGCTAGGTGAAGTAGCCCTCTGCAGTGTCATTTATCTGGCTGTTACTAGGTGGCCTTCTGCGGTGTCACTGGTCTGGCTGTTGCTAGGTGAAGTGGCCCTTTGTGGTGGTGCTAGCCTTGCTGTTGCTAGATGAAGTGGTCCTCTGGTGTCACTGGCCTGTCTGTCGCTAGGTGAAGTGGCCCTCTGCAGTGCCATTGATCTGGCTGTTGCTCGGTGAAGTGGCCCTCTGGGGTACCACTAGCCTTGCTGTTGCTAGGTGAAGTGGCCCTCTGCATTGTCACTGGCCTGGTATCACTAGGTGAAGTGGCCCTCTGCAGTGTCATTGATCTGGCTGTTGATAGGTGGCCCTCTGCGAGGTCACTGGTCTGGCTGTTGCTAGGTGAAGTGGCCTGGCTGTCGCTAGGTGAAATGGCTCTCTGCAGTGTCATTGATCTGGCTGTTGCTAGGTGAAGTGGCCCTCGGGGGTACCACTGGCCTTGCTGTTGCTAGGTGAAGTGTCCATCTGCAGTGTCACTGGCCTGGCTATTACTAGGTGAATTGGCCTTCTGCGATGTCACTGACCTTGCTATCGGTAGGTGAAGTGGCCCTCAGCAATGTCACTTGGAAAGAATTGTGAGGCATACAAAGTGAATGGGGGAAAGAGCCATAAAGAGGGACACATTGCCATGGAGATCTTGTGAGGTAGGCCCTCTCAAGAGCTGGAGAAGGGAGAAAGAGAAGGAAATAAAAAAAGGGGGGGGGCGAAGGGGTGAGAAAGAAGGCATGACAGTAGTGTAACAATACCTTAGTAATGCCAGGTATATACGGTAACATGCACACATCACTACAAAAACACACCTTGCAATGTACTGAGAAGGTATAATAAGAGACAAGAATGTCGCAATTTCATAAACAGATTATTGACAGGTGGTGATACACATATTACCAGACCTACTACAGGTGTCTGTGGCCAGGCACATCAGCCCTAGTGGAAGATTGTTGTGCGTGAAGGAGGAGAAATACAACGCCTCGCATGTCTGTGAATTGGGCGGCCTGCAAAACTCTCTTGTTCCAGACAGCCATGTAAGGTCTGCCAAGTTTGTAAAAGTCAGCTCCTTAAGTCTCTAGAAATAGACTCAGCTAAACAATTATCACATAGCACCATCTTGTGGTCTCCGTCATATTTTTTTTCTTCTGAGATCATGAAAATCGTGGATGAAATCCTTCTTACAAATTAATTGATGGCTTGGAAATTGTCGGTTTTTGTGATCTCATTGAGGTGGATTCCCCTCGTTCAATCTGTTCTATCCCCAGCCTTGCCCAAAGAAGAGGAATAGCTTAGTTCGCTACCATTGTTATTGTTATGTGTCTCTAAATAATTTCCAATTGATGATGACCTTAAAACCAACATATCATTGGGTTTTCTTGGCAAGATTGGTTCAGTATGAGGTTGCTGTCACCTTCTTCTACTGGACTGTTTTGACATTCTATGGCAGTGTTTCTCAACCTGGGGGTCAGGACCCGTGGGGTTGCAAGAGGGTTTCGGGGGGGGGGGGGGGGGTCGCCAAAGACCAACAGAAAACATATTGATAGTCTGAAGATCTCTCCACCTGTCCTCTTCCTTTTTGGAAACAGAGGTCAAATCCGCACTCCTCTGCTGTGATTGGCCGACCTCTCATCCAAGGAGAAGGTTGTTTTTGAGACTCCAAGCAGGGAGAGGAGAGTAGGTGTGCTCAGCACGTGGCAGTGTGTTGTGTATGTGTGGCCGAGGGAGAGCGTGCAGGGCTGGAGGGAGGCTCACGCCAGCAAGTCTCTTCAAGCTATGGGGGTTCTGCATGGGAAGTTTGGCCCAATTCTATCGTTGGTGGGGTTCAGAATGCTCTTTGATTGTAGGTGAACTATAAATCCCAGCAACTACAACTCCCAAATGTCAAGGTAAATTTTCCCCAAGCTCCATCAGTGTTCACATTTGGGCATATTGAGTATTTGTGCCAAGTTTTGTCCAGATTAATCATTGTTTGAGTCTACTGTGCTCTCTGAATGTAGGTGGACTACAACTCCAAAACTCAAGGCCAACACTCACCAAACCCTTCAAATTTTTTCTGTTGGTCATGGGAGTTCTGTGTGCCAAGTTTGGTTCAATTCCATTGCTGGTGAAGTTCAGAATGCTCTTTGATTGTAGGCGAACTATAAATCCCAGCAATTACAACTCTAAAATGCCGTCTATTCTCCCCAGTTACCACCAGTGTTCACTTTTGGACATATTGAGTATTCGTGCCAAGTTTGGTCCAGATCTATTTTCTGCTGGTCGTGGGAGTTTTGTGTGCCAAGTTTGGTTCAATTCTATCGCTGGTGGAGTTCAGAATGCTCTTTGATTGTAGGTTAATTATGAATCCCAGCAACTACAACTCCCAAATGACAAAATCAATCCCCCCCCCCCCCCAAACCATCAGTGTTCAGATTTGGGCGTATCAGGTATTAATGCCAAATTTGGTCCAATTAATGAAAATACATCCTGCACATCAGATATTTACATTACGATTCGTGCTGCCATGGATTCTTGTTTGACCAGTACTTGTGGATAATACTTCATGCTATTTGCCTTTGGACCTTGGAAACTCTGCCTTTGCAGTTGAGACTCTGTTTTGGCTATTGAACTTTTGCAACCTTATTTCTACATTTATGATTTTGTTTTTCTTCAATAAACTACAAAACCTACAGCCTTGGTGTGTGGTGTTGTTCTGAGCAAGGTGAATCTATCCTGAGTTGCGACAACATCATCATCTCTGAATAAGCATTTATTTATTTTATAAATGTCACAACAATGTTTTATTTTCGACTTCTGGGGCTGCCAGAAGTCTCAGCCGGCAAGACCAATAGTCAGGGATTTACAGAAAAGTGAAACTGTAAAGGGGAGTAGCAACGACAGTTTGCAAATGCTGCATGAATGGCACTGGAAAGCATTTCAACAATCCCAGCATATCTGCGGCTGTCTTGCTCTTGCTCCCTGTTGATTTAGGTATCATGCAGAGGAATTTCAACTATCCCTCTCTATATGTCTTTTTTTTTTTTTTAATGATTTTTATTAAGTTTTTCACAATCCACACAAGGAAAGAGGGGGAACAAAAAACAAGAAGATAGATCAGTAGGAAAGGGATAGGTACACACAGAAAAGAACAAAAACCCACCATATCTAACTAACATCTAATACATACAAAACAACTACTCAAACTATTCTAAAATGACTTCCACTCCAACCTCAGGATCTTTTCAAAATATTTCTTCACCTTAATTATCTATTCTTATCCCATTGTTTTTTCAGCTTTCTTCTCATAATCATATATCAAGGACCAATCTGTCCTCCTCAAAACTCTTCCTTCATTTCTTCTCAACAAAAAAGTTAATTCGTCCATGTCTCTTATTTCTTTAATTTTCTTCCACCAGTCTTCAATACTCGGGACCTCACCATTTTTCCAATATTTGGCAAAAACCATCCTCGCCGCCGTTGTGCAATAAGTAAATAATTTATCTTCTTTCTCATCCAATTTACAGTCATCATCTGTAAGTCCCAGAAGATAATATTCCGGTTTCTTCTTAAAGCTTTTCTTTAATATTTTTTGTAATTCCTCATGAATAATAGACCAGAACTTTGTTGTTTCTTTGCATGTCCACCACATGTGGTAAAAAGTGCCTACTTGCTCACTACATTTCCAGCACTTATCTGATACATTTTGATACATATGGCTCAGTCTGCTCGGAGTTAAATACCACCTGTAAAACATTTTATACCAATTTTCTTTTAGATCCATAGCATATGTATATTTCAATTTTTTATTCCATATCCTTTCCCATTCCCCAAAGTGGATGGGCCTTCTTATATTTTCTGCCCATTTAATCATAGAGGTTTTCACTTGTTCTGTTTCTGTCATCCACTGGAGCAATTTATTATATAATATTGTAACCGTTTTCCTTTGTGTTTTTAGTATTCTATCCCATATATTCTCATTCCAATCGAAACCTGTTTTTTGGTCTTGTTTAAAATAATCTTTAATTTGTAGGTAATTTAACCAAGTTATATTGCTAAATAAAGTCTTTAATTGTTCAAATGGTTTCATCTCTGTTGTTCCCTTCACCAATATATCCTTGTATCTTGGCCATGTCCTCCAGCCTAGTAGTCTTCTTTGATGCGCCTCCATTGCTGAAATCCATAATGGTGTTGTCTTATAAAAAAGAGCTTTATACCTCATCCATGTCCGTAATAGGGAGGCTCGCACGAAATGATTACCGAAGTTTTTCTCCTTCACCTCTCTGTTATACCATATATACGCGTGCCATCCCACTCTTAAGTCATGACCTTCTAAGTTTAAGCACTTCTCTTTGTCTAAGGTCATCCAATCCCTGATCCAGGACAGTGCGCAGGCCTCATGATAAGTCTTCAGATCGGGAAATCCCAATCCTCCTCTTGTTTTCTTATCTATTAAGTTCACATAATTAATTCTTGGTCTTTTTCCTTTCCAAACAAATTTCATTAAGTCTTTCTTCCACTGTTTAAACAACGTTTGACTTCTTATTATCGGTATATTCTGGAACAAAAACATAAACTTTGGTAATACATTCATTTTTATCAAGGATATTCTGCCCAGAAGAGATAGTTTCAGCCGGTCCCAGTTCTGCAAATCCTTTTGGACCTTCTTCCAAACTAATTCATAGTTATTCTTTAAAAGTTGCCCATTTCTGGCTGTGATCCAGACTCCTAGGTATCTAATTTTCTTAACACCTTCTATTCCAACCTGTTGTTGGATCTTTATTTGTTTCTCCTTATTCACATTCTTAAATAAAAGTTTAGTTTTCTTCATGTTCATCTTAAAACCTGCCACCTTTCCAAAATCTTCTATTTTGTTAATCCAACTTTGTAAATTTTTCTCCGGGTTTTCAATTGTACCTATTAGATCATCTGCAAACGCTCGTATTTTGTATTCAAATTTACCGATTTTTGCACCTTTAATCTTTTCATCTTCTCTGATTTTCTTCATCAGGATCTCCACTGCCATAACGAAAATTAATGGGGAGAGTGGACAACCTTGTCTCGTGCCTTTCGTGATTTCAAATTCTTGAGTCACTTGCCCATTCACTTTTACCTTAGCTTTTTGAAATTCATAAATAGCATTAATTGCATTATTAAATTTCTCTCCCATGTCCAACTCTTGTATCAAAATCTTGAAGAAATCCCAATTCAAATTGTCAAATGCTTTCTCAGCATCTATTGACAAAAGGGCAAATTCTTTTTGATGATTAGTCTCATAATATTCCAGAAGGTCTAGAACGTTGCGTATATTTTCTTTCATATGTCTATTTGGAAGAAAACCTGTTTGTTCTTCGCCAATCCAATTACTTAAAAAAAGTTTTAATCTTGTGGCCATAATGTTTGCAAACAATTTATAATCCATATTTAACAAGGAGATCGGCCTATAATTTTTGATATCGTTTTCCAATGATCCTTCTTTATGTATCACAGTTATTTCTGCCTCCTTCCAGGAGTCTGGAACCTTTCGATATTTTAAAGCTTCGTTCGCTATAACTTTAAAAATGGGTATCAACTGCTGTTTAAACGTTTTATAAAATCCTGCCGTAAACCCATCCGGTCCCGGGGCTTTGTCTGCATTCATTTTACTTATAGCTTTCTCAATTTCCTCTTCTGTTATTTCTTTGTTCAATTCTTCTCTATCTTCATCTGTTATTTTATCCAGCTTCATTTGAAATGAAATGTCCCTCTCTATATGTCTTAACTGCTAAAAGAATTTGAAATTCAAAGCTTTTGCAACCGTTAGGAGTCTCCAAACGGAGTTAGCTTTTAAAACAGCTTTTTTTTTTTGAGAAAAAAGAACTCTCTTAAAAACATTGAAACAC